>NW_022610146.1:17500-110859 GCF_000309985.2 Brassica rapa
TGCTGACAGACAGCCACAGACGTCCTATGTGTGCTGGCGGACAGCCACGGACGTCCGGTGAATAAACAGCCCACGTGGGCCAAAATCATCCAAACAGTCCACTGGATGGGCCAGCTTGCTGAGTTCGAGGACCAACGTGCTGATATGTGTACTGATGGACAGCCACGGACGTCCTGTGTGTGCTGACGGAGACACAAGGACACACACGGACAGCCACAGACGTCCTATGTGTGCTGACAGACACACACGAAGGTCCCGTGTGTGTTGACGGACAGCCATGGACGTCCTGTGTGTACTGAACAGACAGCCCACATGGGCCAAAATCACCCGAACAGTCCACGGGAAGGGTCAGCGTGCTGAGTCCAAGGACCAACGTGCTGATATGTGTACTGATGGACAGCCACAGACGTCATGTGTGTGCTGACGGACACACACAGACAGGCACGGACGACCTGTGTGTGCTGACGGACACACACGGACGTCCTGTGTGTGCTGACGGACGACACCCACGGATGTCCTGTGTGTACTGAACAGACAGCCCACGTGGGCCAAAATCACCCGAACAGTCCACGGGAAGGGCCAGCGTGCAGAGTCCAAGGACCAGCGTGCTGATATGTTTACTGATGGACAGCCATAGACGTCCTGTGTGTGCTGACGGAGACACACAGACACACACTGACACACACGGACAACCATGGATGTCTTGTGTGTGCTGATGGACAGCCACAGACGTCCTGTGTGTACTGAACAGACAGCCCACATGGGCCAAAATCACCTGAACAGTCCACGGGAAAGGCCAGCGTGCTGAGTCCAAGGACCAGCGTGCTGATATGTGTACTGATGGACAGCCACGGACGTCCTGTGTGTGTTGACGGACACACACGGACACACACAGACCCACACGGACAGCCACGGACGTCCTATGTGTGCTAACGGACAGCCACGAACAGCCACGGACGTACTGTGTGTGCTGGCGGACACCCAGGGACGTTCTGTGTGTACTGAACAAACAGCCCACGTGGGCTAAAATCACCCAAACAGTCCCCGGGATGGGCCAGCGTGCTGAGTCCAAGGACCAACGTGCTGATATGTGTACTGATGGACTGCCACGGACGTCTTGTGTGTGCTGGTGGACACCCACAGACGTCCTTTGTGTACTGAACAGACAGCCCACGTGGGCCAAAATCAGCCAAACAGTCCACGGGAAGGGCCAGCGTGCTGAGTCCAAAGACCAACGAGCTGATATGTGTACTGATGGACAGCCACAGACGTCCTGTGTGTGCTGACGGAAACACACTGATACACACGGACTGCCACAGATGTCCTGTGTGTGCTGGCGGACACCCACGGACGTCCTGTGTGTACTGAACAGACAGCCCACGTAGGCCAAAATAACCGGAACAGTCCACAAGAAGGGTCATCATGCCGAGTCCAAGGACCAACGTGCTGATATGTGTACTGATGGACAGCCACGGACGTCCTCTGTGTGCTGAAGGACACATACAGACACACACAGACAGCCACAGACGTCATGTGTGTGCTGACGGACAGCCACGGACAGCCACGGACGTCCTGTGTGTGTTGGCGGACACCCACGGACGTCCTGTGTGTACTGAACAGACAGCCCACGTGGGCCAAAATCACCCAAACAGTCCACGGGAAGGGCCAGCGTTCTGAGTCCAAAGACCAACGTGCTGATATGTGTACTGATGGGCAGCCACAGACGCCCTGTGTGTGCTGACGGGAAAACACGGACACACACGGACAGCCACGGACGTCCTGTGTTTGCTTGCGGACACCCACGGACGTCCTGTGTGTACTGAACAGACAGCCCATGTAGGCCAAAATCACCCGAACAGTCCAAGGGAAGGGTCAGCGTGCTGAGTCCAAGGACCAACGTGCTTATATGTGTACTGATGGACAACCACAGACGTCCTCTGTGTGTTGAAGGACACACACGGACAGCCACAGACGTCATGTGTGTGCTGACGGACTCCCACGGACGTCCTGTGTGTACTGAACAGACAGCCCACGTGGGCCAAAATCACCCGAACAGTCCACGGGAAGGGCCTGATGATGGAATTCACCAAACTGAAGCTTGGCTTTACCGCACTGTTTGTTATTCTAAGACCAACAATCGAGCCAGAATCCGAAACGGACGTACCAATTCTTCTCCAGTCCATCGCAACTCAATTCTGTACTGTACCGCACGTACTGCCCGTACGACCAGTTTGAGGCTTCATCAATACCCATGTCCAGACGATCGAATTCACCAAACTGGAGCTCGTATTTCCCGTACTGATTGGCATTTTAAGAGCAACGGTCAAGACAGATTTGGATTCGGACGAGTGGAACTCAAGATAGGCCGTGACACTTTAAAACTGGCTACTTTGGACTGTCCTGCTTGTGTACTGGCCCAGTCCGTAGGACATGCTTCAGGACACAATGAACCTGGACGGAATTTGAAGGGTTTTTCACCAGTCAAAGTGTGATTTCGTGCCTTGACCAGATCTGGTCAATTTTATCATTTTCTATGTTTAGATTTCCCACAATTTTCTTTAAGTCCTTTGACTAGAACTTCTATATAATGTAACCATCAGATCTGAATAAGATAAATTCTTTTTGCTTTCATTCTTTTGAATTTTTACTCTCTTTGTTCTTTGTTTAGAACACTTCTTAGTTTCTTGGTGAGGTTATCTCCAAGTTTTGATCCTTCTTTTGTTGGACCGGTGCGTCACATCCGAGAACGATCGAAGTCTGGTAGTATCTTTGGGCTATTCCGCAACCCTTAGTGTCACCCCTCGATCCATCAGTTCTCAATCCTCTCGGATCTGAGTTCATATCAACCTTACCGAAAGAGTCATCCTTATTTTGGTTCTATCAAGTGGTATAAGAGCCACTCTTCCGGTATTGTCTATTTCATTCATCTTTCCCATCTTCTATTTTCTTATAAACACTTCTTCTTCTACCTTTCTTAAATCTGGGCCCCTCATTACCATCCATATAAAAAAAAAGATTTACGATTTGATTCAAAAAAGAAAAAAAAATATAGAATAAGTTCAAAGTTTCTTTTGTGGATTGGTGGTGGAAGAGAAAGCCTGCTGGCTGAGGAGAAATCCAGCCTTTGAGGTGGTTAAAACGGATTTCAAAAATCAAAAAAAAAAAAAATCTCTTATCTTTCTATCTTCAGAAATTCCCTTGTTTGCTTGGATTTGCCCATTGAGATTCTTTGATTTGTTCTCTTAGAACATTGAGTAGAAACTTGTGTGTGATCACCTAAATCTGAGAGAAACACTTGAGTGGGTGAGGATAAACACTTGAGTGTGTGAGGATTTATCTAACCTTTGTGTTGAGTAATTATTTCAGGAATAAGATGTTTGGTCTTCACTGGAGAAATACCAAGGAGAAAGCCTCACGACCATCAGCCTCTAATTATTTTGATGAGTGTGTTAGTGTGCAGGAAAAACCAAACAGGTGGAGCAATGAGCATGTCAATACATCCAAAGGTGAATCTGATCCAAGAAGGCGATTGCTTCAGTTTGATGTCCAACAATTTTGTGACAACTTTGTGAAGGGTGTGGACAAAGCCCTCAAGGACGTCAGCAAGAGCCAAAAGAAGAGCACATCCACACGTGCCCCAGTAGCTGAGCCATCCTTTTCCATCAGTAAGAAAACCCAAGGTGAATCTGAAAATTGTTTTGAAGAATTTAAAGATTTTTCAGATTCTTCACCCATATTTGATGAAACTGATGAAGAACCAATTGAAAGTTTGATGTCTTGTGAAGAAAGTTGTGATCTTCCTTATCTTGAATCTGAGTTTATAAATGATAATGAACAGGTTAATAATGTAGAACTAACTGTTTTGCAACCGGAGCATCCGAGTAGCCTTGTTTTGTCTCAACAGGTTTTTGAGGAAGAGCCACTGGATATTCCACATCAGTGCCCATGTCTTGACACTTGGATATCTTTGGATGAAGTCCCAGAACCTATCTTTGATGTGGAGGACAAACCTGATCCAGTCTTTGATGAAGAAGCAACAAGCATCATATCTACCTTTATGGAGAGCCATCTTTGCTTTGATTCCGGCACAACTATTGTTCCTTCGTCTCCTGCCCCTTTGCTTCCTGATCTTCAAGAGCACTGTGAGAAATCTGAATTAGTTATTTCTCTGTCTGACATGTTTGATAAGATCAGTTCTCTTGATGTGATTCGTTTTGGTCTTGATAAGATAAAAGAAAATTGTTTTTCAAAATCTGTTTTTGGAAACATGATTAATTCTTTTAAAATCTTTGAACCTGATAAATTTTTTGATCAGCAACGTTTTCAAACTGACCTTGGCATCAGTTCTGAAATTATTTTGAGCTTTGATCAGTCCCTGGAACAAATCAAAGTTTTTGATCATTTTGAAAAGTATCTTGAGCTTGATTTGAAACAAACTGATTTTTGTGCTACAAAATCTTTTGATTTGTTTGTTTTCAAAGAAAATAGCTTTGATCTGAACTCTTCTAGGCATAGACTGATCACTGATGATTTGTTTGCATCTTCTCTGGACTTGGACGATTTCTTAATTAAAAAAATGCAGGAACAGAATTCACTTGAAACTGAAACTGGTTTTTGTGAACTTGATTTTTGTGATTCTGTTTTGCAGCCTGATCTCTTGAGTTTTGAAACTGATAAGACTTGGCATTTTATGAGATCATTTCGTGATAATGGTGTTGTCTTGAGTTCTGATGAAATTTTGGTTTACAACACATTCTTTGAGAAATGCCTTGAACTTTTGATAAATGATTCTCAAACTGAACTTAAGCTTGTGTGTTCAGATGTTGGGAAGGATATGCCCATCTTGAAAATGAATATTGTTGTTGCATATCTTGATAAAATTCTTGTATGTAATATATAATTTGATAAGCACCTTGAAAGGCTGAAAAATGTGCAATTTGTTCTTGGAAAAGATATCTTGATTTGTGATTTGAACAAATATTTATCTTGCACATTTGATCCTGGTCTTTTAGTGTTTATTTTGAGTATACAGGAAAGACAGGTTCAGCCTCTAAGAATTGAAAGCATTGACCGTGCCCAACAGCCTGAGTTTTGGAGAAGCTTTGTTGAAACCGGCTACCTTGATGCCAGCGACAGAGGTTCAGTCCAAGAAGGATATCGCAACAGTACGAAGGTCTTTTGTCTTGAATCCAATTTTAAAAGAAAGCCAACTCATCAAGGATTCACTGAGGCTTGGAATCGCATGAAAATCTTCACGGATGAGAAGCTATGAATTTTCCAAACCGGAGGTTCTTCAGTCCATCTATCCGCGAGTACCAGATTTCTAAAGGAGATTCATGCCCCATAAAGAATCGGCCTGAGCCAAAACCGATCCTCCATGAACCAAAGGTGTTTCCTCAGTCATTCTCCTGTCTAAACCAAAAGCACTTTAAGGATCATGAGTTGATTGCCTCTACTCTTCATGAAAATATTTTGAAACCGAGAATTTCAAAAAGAAAACATATTCTTACTTGGTTGAAAAACGTTTTGCTCAAACCTTTTCATGAATTGATTTCATTGAGCTGTGCTTTGAAAGAGATTTGGTGTAGGAAAAAGCATGAACTAAAATTTCTTAGGCCAAAGAATTCTTTTGATTTCGTTCATGATGATAATTTTTCAAATTTGGCATTGTCTCTTTCTTTTCCTGACCGTTTATCAGCTTGGCCTAATTTAAAAATTGATAAACCAATTTTTGGTGATCAGCTTACTTGTTTGATGCTTGCCCACGTGCTTGATGATTATCCTAAGGGCTTGGATCCTGATCTTGATGTCCTAAAGATAGAGAAACCTTTTGATTATTTCTTTGGCAGATTTGATGTGGTTTCTCTAGTTGCTTTGAATAAACATGATAAGCATGATAGTTTCTAAGGAGAGCAAGCACCAATGGACGCCAAAGTACTTGGAATTCCTTGATAAAAATGACTTCAAAACTCCAAGGAAGTTTCTGTCCACTCTATTCATTTACTGAATTTCCCTTGAATTTTAATTCCTTTGTATCTGATTTATCTCTTTTTGATATAGGTACATTGGATTTGAGGACAAATCCTTTTGAAGAAGGAGGGAATGATAGACTGCGGTCCACGGATCAGTACATGGAGCCGAACCAGCATGGAGATCAGAACGTTCTGAAGATTTCAACTGAGGTTCATGTTTTTCACCATACTGACCAGACTGACCGGACACTGTATTGGACTGTCCCACATGCATCCGGATCGGAGCTTTGGCTGGAACCATGGCCAGATGATCGATTTCACTGTACTGGATTTTGTCTTCACCTTCCTGTTTTCCATTTGATGAAGAAGAGTCGAGACGGAATCGCATTCGGACACACGAATCCTGAGTTAGGTCATTGCTATACATTTCTGGACAGTACCACTGGTGCATCCTTTGATCAATCAGATCAGACAGCTTGATCCATCACCTATGGATCAGGTTATCCATCCTTGCCAAAGATCAGATTACACACGGCCTTCTTTAGATAAACAAACCGGCCCCATACTTGTGGTCCATGCCACTTAGTACTGGCCTTACTCGCCTCCACGGCTTGCTGCTGGTTCCAAATGAATTGAACCTTGCACCCCACATGGTTCCTCATGTACTAGGATCCCCATGTGTCTCCTCCATGATTCGGATCATTGATTCACACCATGATCAGAACTAACACACACACCATGATCCAACATGGATCACTATCCAATGTGTGGCCTCTAACTTCCATCCCACATGGATGAGTTAGATCAACTAAGATCCGCCCCTTATCTCAGGGTCCTGGATCCTTAGTTTACATCACAACATATGGTCTTCAAGGGGCGTTCCATACTTGGCCTTAACCGCACCACAAAAGAAAGAAACATAACCTTGAAAGTAATTATAAAATCAGTTACCTTATACATGATCTGATTAGATCAAGTGCCTTTCCTTATTATGTTCGGCCATGCTCCTCCAGTGCACGCCTCTATCAATCCTTATCACATACCTCCTGTATTTATAAGATCCATTCATGGGTCGCACCCCTGATCCCTTCCATGGAACTTCCATGAAACCAGTTTCTACACTGCATCCACCTTCAAGGCTATTCATGCCATTGTGAGGGAAGTCCGGCCTTCTCCCTTCTCTCTTGGGTATTTGCGTGTGTTCCCAAGATACGGGGGAATCGTAGGATGTGTTCATCCGTGGTGAAAACCTACCACAGGGTCGTTCATAACTCCCCTTGCACTTCCATGAAACTGCCATCCCACACACCTCTCTCCTTAAGGCTGTCTTGGCCTTTGGGAATGAATTCCGGTCATCTACCTTCTTTCCTCACCATTTTCGTGTGTTCTCAGGCCCTGTAGGATGCTTTGGGTGATTACATCACGGATCAAAACCACCAGAAAGTCGTTCATAACTTCCCCCCCTTGATCTCTCCCAAAACTGCCTCTTTATGACCTTTACATCACCATGGGTCTTGGATTGGGAATCCGACCAACTCTCTGTCTTTTCTCTGTGTTTCTTTGTGTTTCAGGGTGTAGGAGGAAGCCCTGGCGTGCCTGCTGTTGGGGTCAAAAACGGTTACGACAAATTTTACATTCAAAACGTCCGAGGAGGAAAATAAGAATTTCTCCGAAGAGTATTTTTTGAAATAGACTCTTTCTTACGAAAAAGCTTTACGGAAGAAAGAATCGAGATGTCCGACGAAAATCTCGAAACAGGTCGCTACGTAGCGACCGAGCGATCGTCCCGCTCGGTCGCTACGTAGCGACCGAGCTCAGCCAAGCTCGGTCGCTACGTAGTGACCGAGCGATCGTCCCGCTCGGTCGCTACGTAGCGACCGAGCTCGAGCCAAAGCTCGGTCGCTACGTAGCGACCGAGCGATCGTCCCGCTCGGTTGCTACGTAGCGACCAAGCTCAGCCAAGCTCGGTCGCTACGTAGCGACCGAGCGATCGTCCCGCTCGGTCGCTACGTAGCGATTGAACCTTTCTGAACATCGATACGACACCAGTCCATGCATTCTCGTCAAACCTTCGAATGCTATCTCCCAAAGACCGTAGCAAGCTCAGTCCATGTTTCCCGCTATTCTAATTCATCGATCAAACTTCGCGGATTAGAAACCGCGGAAAACTCGTAGTAAACGTGTCGAGTCGGAAGACGGCCCAAAGGGACCTAAAACACGATTCGAAGCCCATCCTACGATTTTCCTAACCAAAAGCCCGTAAACCACAGCATGGTTTACGCTTGGCCCACAAGGAAGGATAAATATCAAGTTTCCGCGGATAAATACAGAAGTTTTGAAGATAATTATGAAGATCCGGAAAAATGGAATATCTCCATTTTTATGCTATGACGGCTTAAGGGCAGAAGAGTAAAAGCGTAAACCGACCTTGGAGCTAGTATATAAGGAGTCCTAGGCGAGGAGCAGAGGGGAGAACTTTTTCAGAGAAAACTTAGCACTTAGAGCAATTTAGGCAATTTTCCGTTTTTGTTATTTCGAGCTGCGACTCAATTAGGTTTAGCCGTCTTAGGGTTGCTAGAACTAGGAATCTCGCCGACAGCTCTCGAGCCCAGGCTTATACCTTGTTGTAACGCTCATACGCAGATTCGGAATAAGATCTACTTTGCTCTCTTTTCGATTTCTTATTTTTATCGTTGTTATTCTCGTGTTCTGATTGCTTGACGTGTGGTAATTAACAGATATCCGGGTCCTCTGGGAAACTAGGGTTTTCTTAGTTTCCTTATTTAAACGGAAATCGACAGTGTGAATTTCGGTTCCCACAGTTTGGCGCTAGAAGGAGGGGGACTTACGGATCAATCTAACCCGCAAAAGTCACTCAACGATCAGGAATGATATGCGAGATTCGACGTGCGCGAACGTCATCTCATTCAAGGGGGGAGAAACGATCAATCGAGCCAAACCTCGAAACGATCTACTTGTTATCGAGTTGACGATTCGAGATATCGACGTCGCTAGAGTACTAATCGATACCGGAAGCTCGGCCGATATCATCTTCAAAGACACTCTTGAAAAGATGGGGATCAGTCAATCCGAGATCGCGAAATACCCAAGCCCACTGCTAGGACTTTCGGGGGAAACGACCATGGCCTATGGATCGATTAGACTCGCTGTCAAAGCCGGAACCGTGATGAACATCACAGAGTTTCTAGTCGTTGACCGCCCCGCATCTTACAACGTTATCATGGGGACGCCATGGCTGAACACCATGCGCGCAATCTCATCAACCTACCATCTTTGTCTCAAGTTCCCGGCCCCTAACGGAGTCGAGGTAATCTGGGGAAATCCAAGAGTTTCGCAGGTTTGTTTCGCCGCGGAACTAAAACGAAAGAGACCGATCCTGGAAATTACTCCTAAGAAAGCGGAGAAAAAGACCTCCAGCAAAGATACGCGAAGTCAGGATTCAGCGGAATTCTTCTGGCAATCTCGTATCATCGCAGCTCTAGATGAAAAACGCGAGCCAACATGTGAACCCGTGGTAACGATCTGTCTCGACGAAGCCTTCCCGGAACGCTGCGTCGAGGTTGAAGCCAATCTCCACGAGCCTTTAAGGACAGAACTCATGACCTGTCTTAAAAAGAACCTTAATACTTTCGCATGGGCTGCGGAAGATATACCAGGAATCGACATTAACATGTCACGAGCTGAATATCGGCCCAACGTTCAAACCCGTCAAACAGAAAAGACGGAAGCTGGGACCCGAACGTGCTGCCGCAGTAAACGATGAGGTCGAAAATTGCTTAAAGTTGGGTCGATAACGGAAGTAAGATACCCGGACTGGCTCGCCAACCCCGTAGTAGTCAAAAAGAAAAACGGGAAGTGGCGAGTTTGCGTAGATTTTACCGACCTAAACAAGGCATGTCCAAAGGATAGCTTCCCTCTACCACATATCGATCGATTGGTAGAAGCAACAGCGGGCAACAAACTCTTATCCTTCATGGATGCCTTCTCAGGTTATAATCAAATTGAGATGAATCCCGACGATCGTGAGAAGACTGCATTCATTACCGATCGCGGAACTTATTGCTATAAGGTAATGCCCTTCGGCCTCATGAAAGCTGGAACAACTTACCAACGACTCGTGAACCGAATGTTCTCCAAACAACTCGGAAAAACGATGGAAGTTTATATCGACGACATGCTCGTCAAATCCCTCAAAGCAAGAGATCACGTGTCACATCTCGAAGGATGCTTTGCACAACTAAACTCCCACAACATGAAGCTCAACCCGACAAAATGTAGATTCGCCGTGGCATCAGGAGAATTCCTCGGCTACTTGGTCACCAACCGCGGCATCGAAGCAAATCCAAAACAGATCAACGCACTAATCGAGATGGCTTCACCAAAGAACAAGCGGGAGGTCCAAAGACTGACCGGCAGAATCGCAGCACTTAACCGATTTATTTCACGATCAACAGATAAATGCCTGCCCTTCTACGACGTCCTGCGAGGAAATAAAAAATTCGAATGGTCGGAAGAGTGCGAAAACGCCTTCCAACAGCTGAAGCGTTATTTAGCTACTCCTCCAGTCCTCGCAAAACCCGTGGAAGGGGAGCCTTTATTCTTGTACATCGCGGTGTCGGCAACGGCCGTAAGCGGAGTCCTGATCAGGGAAGAACGCGGAGAGCAGAAACCTATTTTCTACATAAGCAAAACCTTGCTGGATGCCGAATCTAGATATCCGTTGATGGAAAAATTGGCATGCGCGGTCGTAACATCGGCCCGAAAACTAAGACCATATTTCCAATCCCACACGATTGTCATCCTCACGACTTTTCCCTTACGGACAATTTTGCATAGCCCAAGTCAATCAGGACGATTGGCTAAGTGGGCGGTCGAGTTGAGCGAGTATGACATCGAATACCGACCAAGGACGAGCGCAAAATCACAAGTGCTCGCAGACTTCCTGGTCGAACTTCCAACGGGAGCAATAACCAATGAGGAACCAAATTCCACCTGGCTCCTCCACGTCGACGGATCCTCATCCAAGCAAGGATCGGGTATCGGGATCCGTCTCACATCTCCAACGAGCGAGATCTTGGAACAATCGTTCAGGCTGGAATTCCATGCCTCAAACAACGAGGCCGAATACGAAGCGTTAATCGCAGGTCTACGTTTGGCTCATGGCTTAAAAATACGCAATCTCCACGCCTACTGCGACTCCCAGTTAGTGGCCAGTCAATTCAGCGGAGAGTATGAAGCCAGAGACGAACGGATGGACGCGTACCTCAAACTGGTCCAGGGTCTAGCTCAAGACTTCGACTGCTTCGCCCTTACCCGGATCCCCCGTTCCGAGAATGTCCAGGCGGACGCCCTCGCGGCCTTAGCATCAAGTTCCGATCCAGGACTCAAAAGGGTAATTCCGGTCGAATTCATCGAACATCCGAGTATCGGACCACCAGTCGTTGTCAATCTCATAGAGGGTCAAGACGACGAGGAAGAAGAAATTACGGTACCACCACCATCAGAGCAATCTGATTACGGCTGTGATACCCCATGGCTTCAGGCGATTCGAGACTACATTATCGACGGGCAACTGCCCGCCGAAAAATGGGCAGCTCGCAAGATCCGAACACAGGCCGCACGCTACGTGACAGTGGACGGCGAAATCTACAAATGGAGATTCTCCGGACCACTCCTGACGTGCCTGGAAGGAGAAAAGGCGAGGAAAGTAATGGAGGAAATACATTCCGGCTCATGCGGCAACCATTCCGGCGGAAGATCACTAGCCGTGAAAATCAAACGCCACGGATACTATTGGCCAACAATGATCGGAGATTGCGAGAAATTCGCACGAAAATGCGAAAAATGCCAACGGCATGCGCCAACTATCCGACAACCGGCCGAAGTTCTTTCCTCCATCACATCGCCTTATCCCTTTATGCGCTGGGCCATGGATATTGTCGGACCTCTGCATAATTCAAAGCAAAAGCGCTTCCTTCTAGTCCTTACCGATTTTTTCTCAAAATGGGTAGAGGCGGACTCGTACGCAAGTATAAAAGACGTCCAAGTCGAGAATTTCGTATGGAGAAACATCATCTGTAGGCATGGAGTTCCTTACGAAATCGTAACCGATAACGGGTCTCAATTCATTTCCACCCGATTCGAGGCATTCTGCGAAAAGTGGAAGATACGACTCAACAAGTCAACTCCCAGATATCCGCAGTGCAACGGACAGGCTGAAACAATCAACAAGACCATTCTCGACGGACTGAAGAAACGCTTGGAGGCCAAAAAAGGTAGATGGGCCGACGAACTCGAGGGAGTCCTCTGGTCTCACCGTACCACCCCAAGGCGAGCAACGGGAGAAACTCCCTTCGCCCTGGTATACGGCACGGAGTGCATGATTCCCGCAGAAGTAGAATTTCCCGGTGTTCGAAGAAGGTTCTTACCTGAACGAGAGGAACTCAACAATGCTATGCTCTTGGACGACCTCGACCTCATTAACGAACGCCGGGATCGAGCGCTCATCCGAATTCAAAACTACCAGCACGCCGCTGCGAGATACTATAATTCCAACGTACGGAATCGTAGGTTCAATCAGGGAGATCTGGTCCTTCGCAAAGTCTTCCAAAACACCGCTGAAGGAAACGCGGGAAAACTCGGAGCAAACTGGGAAGGTCCCTATAAAATCAAAAAAGTCGTCCGACCAGGTTCTTACGAAATAGCCAACATGCAGGGCATAAAAATCCCTAGAACCTGGAATGCGATGCATCTCAAAAAATACTATCACTAAACAAACCAACTCGCAATCACTGCACTACGAGACGGCTTGATCTCCGCAAGGAGTACGTAGGCAGTTTGCCGAAAGGCAAATTCAGCTGTCCCCCCTCATTAAAAAATGGGGGGGGAGTGGGTACGTATACTCGTATACTCCCAAAAAATCGAAAAATTTCTTACCACACATTTGGTGTTTTCGACTTATCAAAACATCCTCACCCGCGTGGAAATCAGTCGGCCGCTTGGGAGCATCAACCTTTAGCATCGCGAGACGTCGCAAAAAATGCCTCAAAGTTGGTTTCTTCCGAGCAAACGAAATCTCCGCAAAAAGACACATACATGCACACATTAACATTTATTTTGCGCAAAATAATCAAAACAACGGCACACGCCACCAAGTCCGATGCTGATCACATCGAACTCACAAACGTCCTAAACAGACATAGACATCTCACGGAGATGACTCTCTTACATCCGACACAAGGATAATAGCGCTATAAAAGAAATCCGAAATTTTGGTCTAGCACTTCCGGTCTCCGGAGAGATGCTCGATTCGTATCAAACAAGTCATATAAGCCGAGAACTTTTCGCGGACTTTACATCGATACGAATCAGGAAGAAATCGCGACAGGAAAAACGATAGCCGGTTAGTCACCGCACAATCCTTAAACCGAAAGTAAACCTAGGTCTTGCCCTAAACCCAGCGCACTGGTCTCTAACATCTCAAAGGCATGATATCGAAAGATAGGAGATTCTTAAACCACGCCTCTATGTTTACGTTCGATACCTTCAGCACCCCCGCAGAGTTCACATCTCGCGGAAGAACTCTCGAAACAGGTCTCGAATAAAACATTTCACAATCGAAGAAGGATATGAGACGACAACTCATCACCTTCCTCCCCACTATTCACAAATTCATAAAAAGCGTTATCCGATTATCATACCATAAAAAGAAAGCCGCGGAGCGGCAGGGATTCAAAGCCACACACGGCCAGTCCCGAAATACAAACAAGGCCATTCAAGGCCGAAACATAAAAACATAAAAAAATCTCTCGCAAGAGATCTAACGAAAGTCACCCTCAGAACTTACGACCCCTCTTCACCCGCTGCCTCGTCCGAGCCTGGAGCCGCGTCACTTCCGTTCTCTCCGACCATCGGGTCTTTCCCCTCTGGGTCTTCTGAACACGTCGGAAGGAAGCACGCGGATTTCAGGTCGGCCAGGATAAGATCAAAATCTCCATCCTCGGCCGCCATATCTCCCTTGCAGCCGGACAACCGGGCCTCTTCGGCCTCCAAGGTCGGGGGAGTCTCACTTTGGAACGACCGAACTACGGCCATCCCGCCCTCAATCGTCGCCAAAGCGAAATCCCTGCTCCGAATACACTCGAGGGAACCCAGGGAAGCAGAAATCTTCGCCAAGCGAGCTTGAAACTCCGCGCGAAGGGCATCCGTAGCCTCTTGAATCCCGCGGCGCGCTAGTCCAGCATCACTCTCGATCTGACGCTGGAGTCGACGCACCTCCGAGGATTTGGCCTTCCTGGCCTTCTTTTCCTTAAGCAAGGAACTCGCCGTCTTCCCAAGGTCCCTCTCAAGCTCTCCTATCGCAACCTCGAGCTTCGACACTTTCGCAGAGTGAGAGTCCTCGACAGCCGTCAACAGATCCTCGGTTTCGGACCATCTGCCCTGAAGCTCCACCAACTCCCCGGAAAGGCGACTGGTCTCAGAACCACATTCGCGGATCATCCCATCGATCAACGATATGAACTGCGAACGGTAAAAACTGGTTAGACTAAGTCCCTGAAAAGAATGCACGAAAGACGATCGAGAATTCAAACAAGAAACAAACCTTTCCGCGAAGTCCCGACGCTAGGCTCGACCCACCTCGCTGCGAAGTCTCCCCGTCACCGCTCTTGGCAAGTTTCCTCCTCCGACTCTTAGGCTGAGTAGCCAGGACAGCGCTAGGAGCACGCAATGCCAGAACGATTTCTTTTCTGGCTGGAGGCGGAGGCATAGAGTCAGCGGCTTTCTCTTTGTCCTCGACGAGGATCGGAGTCGTGGAAGATCCCGCAGGTAGGACTTGCGGGAGAGGAGCCGCGACGTCGGTCCCATGACACGGGGGAACGACCTGCGCGGAAGAAGACGGAAACTCGGAGCCAGTTTGAGCTAGTTCTTTCTCGGCTTGACGACGAACTAGTTTCTCTCGGAAAGAAAGATGACCGGCAACACAAGCCGGCACTTCCGCCGGAGAAGTTGGAATCGGAGCCGGAGAAGTGGCCTCACCCATCTCGACGTCGGAATCTTTCTTATCACCTTGGGAGGAAGACATGTTGAGAGAAAAGTTATGAAACTAGAGAGGTTTTTGAAGGAATGAAGGAGGGAAGGTGTGAAGAAAATGAATGACAAGAGCTCACTACTTATAGAAGTATGGGTTCGGAATGTCGTCTCGACAACTTTTTTCCGCGGAATTTTAAATGTAAATTTCCTCCAATACACTTAACCTTGTCAAAGTCATCTATCCGCCCGCTAGAGTCACAACTCTAACGGGCTGGGGGGCTAACTGTTGGGGTCAAAAACGGTTACGACAAATTTAACATTCAAAACGTCCGAGGAGGAAAAAAAGAATTTCTCCGAAGAGTATTTTTCGAAATAGACTCTTTCTTACGAAAAAGCTTTACGGAAGAAAGAATCGAGATGTCCGACGAAAAGCTCGAAACAGGTCGCTACGTAGCGACCGAGCGATCGTCCCGCTCGGTCGCTACGTAGCGATCGAGCGATCGCCCCACTCGGTCGCTACATAGCGACCGAGCTCTAGCCAAAGCTTGGTCGCTACGTAGCGACCGAGCGATCGTCCCGCTCGGTCGCTACGTAGCGACCAAGCTCAGCCAAGCTCGGTCGCTACGTAGCGACCGAGCGATCGTCCCGCTCAGTCGCTACGTAGCGACCGAGCTCAGCCAAGCTCGGTCGCTACGTAGCGACCGAGCTCAAGCCAAAGCTCGGTCACTACGTAGCGACCGAGCACTCGTCTCACTCGGTCGCTCGTAGCGACCTGGCTCGAGCCAAAGTTCGGTCGCTGTGTAGCGATTGAACCTTTCCGAACATCGATACGACACCAGTCCATGCATTCTCGTCAAACCTTCGAATGCTATCTCCCGAAGACCGTAGCAAGCTCAGTCCATGTTTCCCGCTATTCTAATTCATCGATCAAACTTCGCGGATTAGGAACCGAAATTCGCACTGTCGATTTCCGTTTAAATAAGGAAACTAGGAAAACCCTATTTTCCCAGAGGACCCGAATATCTGCTAATTACCACACGTCAAGAAATCAGAACACGAGAATAACAACGATAAAGTATAAGAAATCGAAGAAGAGAGCAAAAAAGATCTTATTTCCGAATTTGCATATGAGCGTTTACCACAAGGTATAAGCCTGGGCTCGAGAGCTGTCGGCGAGATTCCTAGTTCTAGCAACCCTAAGACGGCTAAACCTAATTGAGTCGCAGCTCGAAATAACAAAAACGGAAAAATGCCTAAATTGCTCTAAGTGCTAAGTTTGCTCTGAAAAAGTTGTCCTCCATGCTCCTCGCCCAGGACTCCTTATATACTAGCTCCAAGGTCGGTTTACACTTTCACTCTTCTGCCCTTAAGCCGTCATAGCATAAAAATGGAGATATTCCATTTTTCCCAATCTTCACAATTATCTTCAAAACTTCCGTATTTATCCGTGGAAACTTGAAATTTATCCTTTCTTGTGGACCAAGCATAAACCGTGTTGTGGTTTACGGGCTTTTGGTTAAAAAATCGTAGGATGGGCCTCGAGTCGTGTTTTAGGTCCCTTTGGGCCGTCTTCCGACTTGACACGTTTACTATGAGTTCTTTTGATAAAGAACGAACTTTCCGCGGTTTTTAATTCGCAAAGTCTGATCGATGATTTAGAATAGCGGAAAGCATGGACTGAGCTTGCTACGGTCTTCGGGAGATGGCATTTGAGGGTTTGACGAGAATGCATGGACTGGTATTGTATCGATGTTCGGAAGAGCTCGATCGCTATGCAACGACCGAACTTTGGCTCAAGCCCGGTCGCTATGTAGCGACCAAGCTTTGGCCCGAACTCGGTCGCTACGTAGCGAGCAAGCTTTGGCTCGAGCTCGGTCGCTATGCGGGACGAGCGCTCGGTCGCTACGTAGCGACCAAGCGGGATGAGCACTCGGTCGCTACGTAGCGACCGAGCTTGGCCGAGCTTGGTCGCTACGTAGCGACCGAGCTTTGGCGTGAGCTCGGTCGTTACGTAGCGACCGAGCGGAACGATTGCTCGGTCGCTACGTAGCGACCGAGCTTTGGCTCGAGCTTGGTCGCTATGTAGCGACCGATCGGGTCGGATGTTCGGTCACTTCGTAGCGACCGGCATCGGCTCGGACTTGGTTGCAACGTAGCAACCGGACAGCGTGTATGTGCGGTAGTTACGCAACAACCGAGCTTGGTTCGTTTGCTTTTGAATCTTCAAGGATACTTCCTCGTAAAAACTTCGTATTGGTTATCATTTTTTAACAAAAATTATATCTTTATTTTTACTATTTCTTTCGGAAATACGATCTCCGAGGATTTTCGGGTGGTAATTCCGTCGTGACTGTTTTTGACCCCAACAGTTAGCCCCCCAGCCCGTTAGGATCATGCATCGAAGGATCCTTGCGCGCGGTTAGGCATGTTTGGCAAGTTAGGCGTGTTGGATGGAATTAATATCCGAAAGTCCAAGCTTGAATAGTAAATCCTCATGCCTATAAGAAGGGATGTAACTTGTTTCATAATTTTTTCACTTTCTTGTCTTTCTCTAAGATCTTTCTTAAGAAAAACTTTCTTTCTTTCTCTCCACCCTTTTCTTCTATTTTCTCAAGAGAAGTGTAAACATGTCGAGCAAGAAAAAGATTGCAAAAAAGGGTCTTCATCCGCGAGTGCTTACGAAGAGCTCATTGTTCCGAAGATGGAGTTCGTGCCTCACCCGGTACATCCCGCCGAGAACGAGGCATGGTGGGTTGCGCATTATGGTTTGATGACTCCTCCCAAAGAGAAGTCGTTCCCGGTCCTGATCCATCGTGGAGTCGAGAAAGGGGATGCTAGCAGGAGTACCGACGAGTTTTTTGCGATCATGCGATCGTTCTACCATATCCCAGATGCTGTGGAGTTCCGGGTTCCCTATCCCGAAGAGTGTGCTAACAGCACCCCAGAGGGTTACTTTACTTGCTACGAGGCATTCGTAGTACGTTGTCGCTTATGGTTCCCAATCCCCGAAATCCTCGTCCGAGTGTTGGACCGTTTCGAGGTTGCGATAAGCCAGTTGACTCCTCTCGCCATTCAGCATCTTATTGGGATCCTGATCCTGAGCTACGAGCATGGCCTTTCCCTTTCCGTCGATCATTTTGAAGCGCTTTTGAGGCTTCAACTCGTCAAAGATACGGACAAGCATAGGCTGGTCCCTCGGAACTTTATGTCAGTGGTTAAGAAGTTCATTTCGAAGTTCAACTCGTGGAAGAAGTTTTTTTTCTTTGTTCGTACACTACAAGAAAATCAGTAATTTCTGACCGTCATATCCGTTGGAAAACGATCGGAAATGGCCTGTTCTGACAGATCTATATGGTCAGAAATTTTTAAGCGGTCAGAAACGGTCAGAAATATCTGACCGAAAACCGACAAATTTTACGGTCGGAAACTTTTGACGGTAACAGCGATCGGAAAGTTTTTACGGAAGATACGGTCAGAAAGTTTTGACGGAAGATACGGTCAGAAATATTTGACGGATATTTCGGTCAGAAAGTTTTGACGGGTACTTCGGTCGGATATTTCTGACAGGTGCATCGGTCAGAAACGATTATTTCGGTTGGGATTATAAAATACTGAAATGGTAGTTCGATTTTGAATTTTAAAAGTCAAATTTTTATAAAAGATTTGCAAAGTTAAAAACAAACATACATCGATAAAGTAATTAATTTACTAGTCATAGATTGTACAAACATACCAAAGTGATTAATCACACCAAAACACATACCAAAAACCGTTGGCAAAGTTACAGCACGTAAAAAAAAAAAACCAAAGTTCCTTACTAGAAACATCGATCGTCGGGGCTTTGGGTTGCAGAGTCCGGCTGGGTTTAAGTTGCAGAGAACTGCTCGGGGTAAAGGTTGGAAATGAAAGCGGTCACGCTACAAAGCTGTTCCTCAATAGCTTGACGTTTTGACCTGTAAGACCCTATCCTGGATTCCCCAATCCAACCAGACCGCGGCCTCACCAAACAATGCAACCAGTTTCATTTACATATTCAAGTTCAAGTGTTAAATAATTCTTAGTCTTTTTCAGAGTTTTGAGGTTCCAACATTCACACTTAAACAATCCAACATCGACTAGGGCAAATAGATATTTCATAGATAATAACCAAGGTTCATACATCATTCATCATCCTAATAAATAAATCACACACTAGAATCGCATAAGTTCACAAGTTGCACAATAGGCTACAATAATTACACAATTTTCAAAATCAACCCAATCACCACACATCTTCCCATGGCCGCGGTCCTCATGGTGCTTTTCCCTTACCACGGTCCATTTCTGGTCCTGGATCCAACACAAACAAACACACAATCACAAGGTTAGATTACAAAACAAGAATCAGTTCACATTGCATGGTCGGATCCAATCTAGTCAAGAACAATCATCAAAAATGTCAAATCTGACCCCTTTAAAAAGAGATCCAAATACCAAATAAAATTCATGATAAATCATGACAATTCAGAAGAAAAATATTCCCATAATCAGATTCAAAAGAACCGGCTCAGATCATAGTGATCTCGGCCATGAACAGCCCACACAAGAACAAGGGGCTTTCATGGGGATTTGATCAGGCCAAGGCCTTAAGATCGATAGATCCTTCCCTGTAATATCATAAAACAATCCATAGTACAATATATATGAAAAAAATAGAGTAGAAGAAGTCAGAGTAAGGAGTTGCCAATCGATCCAAACCGGCCAGACTCACACGGCCATCATCCGCGGCCTTGTCCGGTTACTCTTGGCCACACCTCTAACCTTAGGAGTTCGGTCTCCAGGGGCGACTTCCTTCTCTTTCTCCTTTGCCTTCTCCTTGTCTTTCTGCCTCAAATCCATCCTCTTGATCACACGCCCAAACACACCAGGAACACTCAAGAACAATCTCTTGGATCAAATCGGCCAATCCAAGGTTTGTGTCTCTCTTTCTCTTATGAATTTTCTCTGTGTTTCTCTCTGTGTGAAAGTGAGTAAAAATCGACCAGAATGGCAGAAATGAGAGAGAGAGGACGACTTAAACTGTCCCCAACCGCCTGGGCGAACAGTTACCAAAAATCACATCCCTTCTTCCCAAAACCGTCCCATAACCGCCCATTGGCGGTTTCTCCCCTTTTCTTCCTTTGACAAATCGATCACTGAGCCTCAGCTCACACTCTGGAAGCTTGCCCACTCCCTGTCCCAAGCCTAAGACCAATTTGGTCGAACCGTCCTGCACCCGGACCATCGGCTCGCCCAGTAACCGTCCCGGACTCGTCCACACTGATCCGAACCAGAACGCACCGTTCACCGGATTGAGCTGACCTCCAGCTGTTCCCAGCTGAGTGAGCTAGTCCACCAGCTCCTGTGAGCTGAACAGATCATGGTGAACTGAATACCAGCTGAACCGAGCTGATTGAACTCAAACCAACACTCGTCCAGCTGCCTAAACACTCACTCAACTCCTTTACCCTTGTTTCCATCGTATCCTGGTTAAGCCTCAGCTGACTGATGCCCTTAACCTTCATTCAGGGCCATGATATGCTTGTCTCAAGGTCTAATGACCTGACTGGTGCGTCTCCCCGCACCATGGCCCGTCCGGGCGATCCTATCTAGGATCGGGGACATGACAAGTCTCCCCCACTAACTTGGGATTCGTCCTCGAATCCATGTTAAGTGTTTCCTCAGGAAGAAATTGTCTGTACCAATCCGGATACATAGCTTTCATTTTTGCTTCTGTTTCCCAAGTGATGAGGTCTTTACCGTTGTAATCCCACACCACTTTGATCATGGGAACTGTCTTCTTTCTCATATTTTTCTCTGACCGATCCACAATCCGAACCGGCAAGGTTTCCAAAGCCAGGTCCTTACCAACGTCAGCAGGAATCTCGGGCAAGACAATGTCTTGTTCAGACAAGCATTTCCGGAGTTTGGATACATGGAACACATTGTGGTATGCATCCATTGCTGATGGCAAGTCCAACTTGTATGCCACTGCACCCACTCTCTCTATGATCCTGAATGGACCCAAGTACCTAGGATCCAGTTTCTTTCGTCCAGAAACCCTGGTCCTACCCTTAAAGGTAATCATCTTGAGATACACCAGGTCATTGACCTCAAACTCAAGATGTTTCCTACGCTTGTCTGCATAGCTCTTTTGGCGGTCTTGCGCCTCTTTCATCTTCTCTTTGACCATCCTGATCTTCTCAGTGGTCTGTTCTACAATCTCAGGACCCAACATGCTACGCTCCCCCACTTGGGTCCAGCATAGGGGTGTCCTGCACGGCCTACCATACAAAGCCTCATATGGCGACATACCAATGCTTGTATGGAAGCTGTTGTTGTAAGCAAACTCCACTAAGGGTAAGTGTTTTTCCCAAGACTCTCCCCATCTAACACACACGCTCATATTCACTCTGGTTCCCAAGGCCTTTTGGAAAGCCTGCCAGAAATAAGATGTAAATCTTGGATCCCTGTCCGAGACAATGCTTGCTGGAACACCATGCAACCTCACTACCTCGTCTAGGTACACTTGCACAATCCGGTCGACCCCATCCCCTTTCTTGATAGGCAGGAAATGAGCCGACTTGGTCAGCCGATCAACCACAACCCATACTGCATCTTTCTTATTCCTGGTCGTGGGAAACCCAGTCATAAAATCCATTGTGATGTGATCCCATTTCCATTCTGGTATGGGTAGGTTCTGAAGTAGACCACTGGGAACCTGATGTTCTGCCTTCACCAGTTGACAAGTGGGACACTTAGCCACCCACTCTGCAACATCAGATTTCATCCTCACCCAATGGTAGTACCTTTTCAGATCCCTATACATCTTGTTCAGTCCAGGATGAACTGAAAACTTAGACTTATGAGCCTGTCTCATAATCTCTTCTTTGAGTTCCTTATCATTAGGAACACTGACCCTCCCATTGACCAAGATGGTACCATTGTCAGTTGTCTGGTACTCGGTCTTGTCATTGGCGGCTACCTTCTTTAGATTCTCATCCAGGCCCTGTGCTTGCCTGATCCTGGTCAGGAGATCGGCCTGGTTCACTGCCTCCAACCCCAATGGCTCATCTGAACCAACCAAGGTGTTGAGGTTCAAGGACCTGATCATCCCTTCCAGTTCATCCGCCTCCCTCTCAGATGACACTTCAGCCCTTCTGCGGCTCAAAGCATCAGCCACTAGGTTAGCTTTCCCAGGATGATAAGCTATGTCCAGATCATAATCTGCAACAAACTCCATCCACCTCCTCTGCCTTAAGTTTAACTCAGGCTGAGTGAATATGTACTTCAAGCTATTATGGTCTGTGAGTATTTGCACCCTGGCACCATAAAGATATGATCTCCATATCTTTAATGCAAATACTACTGCAGCCATCTCCAAATCATGGGTCGGATAGTTACCCTCATGCTTCCTTAACTGTCGGGAAGCATAGGCTATCACCTTCCCATGTTGTGTCAAAACACAACCAAGACCGGTTATGGATGCATCCGTATACACCACATTAGGCTGATCAGCCTCAGGCAACACCAGGACAGGTGCATTAGTCAACATGTTCTTGAGTGCTGCAAAACTTTTCGCACACTCCTCAGACCATGTGAACCTCACGTCCTTGCCTGTCAGCTTAGTCATAGGTTGAGCTATGCTCGAGAACCCCTTGACATATTTCCTGTAATAACCAGCCAACCCTAAGAAGCTTCTAACTTCCGTAGCATTCTTTGGCTGTGGCCATTCCTGGATACATTTGATCTTATCTTGATCCACTGAGACTCCTTTATCAGACACCACATGTCCAAGGAACCCAATGCTCTTCTGCCAGAAACTACACTTGCTTAGCTTAGCAAAGAGCTTCTGTTCTCTCAGGCGGCCCAACACCGCCCTAAGGTGTCTTTCATGGTCCTCCTTTGTCTTGGAATACACGAGTATATCATCAATGAAGATGATCACAAACTCGTCCAAGTATTCCCTGAAGATGTCGTTCATCATCTTCATGAATGCAGCAGGTGCATTGGTCAGTCCGAACGGCATAACCACAAACTCATAGTGGCCATACCTAGTTCGGAACGCTGTCTTCCTCACATCATCTGGTGCAATGGGGATCTGATGATACCCAGAGGCCAAGTCAATCTTGGAGAACCACTTGGCTCCACGGAGTTGATCCAACAACTCATCAATCATGGGTAAAGGGTACTTGTTCTTCACAGTCACCCTGTTCAAACCCCTATAATCAATGCACAACCTAAAGCTACCATCCTTTTTCTTAACAAATAGGACTGGTGCTCCCCAAGGTGATACACTAGGGCGTATGAACCCCTTCTCAAGCAACTCCTCAAGTTGCTTCTTCAGCTCTGCCATCTCAGCTGGTGCCATTCTATATGGACTTTTTGATAATGGGGCCGTTCCAGGTTCCAATTCAATGATGAATGGGTCAGCCCTATCAGGGGGAATGCCCTGTAGTGCCCCAAACACATCCTGAAATTCCCGAACCAACGGTATACCCTCTGGGTCACAGGCCCCTACAACCTCATCAGTGTAAATGGTAGCCAAAAAGGCCTCACAACCATTTCCAAGCATCCGTTCTACTTGGACTGCTGAAACCACCAAACTACAAGAGGTTGGCTTGATTCCTTGGTACTTAATCGGGGGTCCAAACTCGTTCTCAAGTTGCACCCTTCCCCGGTGACAATCTAGAGTTGCCCGATACTTTCCCAACCAGTCCATGCCCAAGATAACTTCATGATGCTTGAGGGGGACAACAATCAGATCTATAGGCATCGGCCTATCCAAGATCACCACAGGGATGTCCTTAACCAGACCGAGTGAGTTCATAACTTGCCCTCCGGCCGCACTCACTCGTTCAGGACCATCCCATGTTCCATACTGGAACAAACCTTTTCCTATCATACTTGGACTCACAAAACTATGTGTAGCTCCAGTATCAAATAATGTGTGTGTTTCCACACCACCAATACTTAAGGTCCCTACACAAGACCCATCAAAGTATATCTATCCATCCTAGGTTCCATACCATGCAATTCTACTGGAATTGTCAAAGTAGTAGTCTAGAATGTTACCAGTGATCGCTTGGAAAGGCTGAGTCCCATCCACATCCTTGGATAGCTCATACACACGAGGTGTTGAGGTCTGGCCTCGTCCCTGGACTGGCCTGCTAGCCTCTCCACGTCCCTTACTTTGGTTGCCTTGCAACTTAGGGCAATCCCTGCGGTAGTGGCCCTTCTGGCCGCAGTGGTGACAGGTCCTGGACTCACCCAACGGGCTTGGACAATCCTTGGCTGAGTGATCCATCTTACCACATCGAGTACAGGCACCCATGGCCTTCCAGCACTCTCCACCGTGGTATCGACCACACTTAGGGCACTCTGACCTACCACTTGAGGTTTTACCCTCCTCGGTCGAGTCCCTCTTCCTCTTCTTGTCACCACTCTGACCCGAGGATACCACCAAACTCTTCAGCTTCTGCTTACCCTCCTCGGTGAGGTTGGTCTCCAGCAAGGCCATCCTCTCAACCAACTCAGAAACCGTGTGGAACTTACAAACAGAACAGTAGGTTCGAAGTTCCACCCTTAGGCCTCGGATGAACCTTCGGACTTGAACCTTCTCATCCTCCAGTTCTCTTCCCACATACCTCCTGAGTCGGTTGAACTCTTCTTCATACTCACGAACAGTCCTCCGTCCCTGAGTCAAGTCCAGGAACTTGGACTCCAAACGATCCCACGCCTCAGCAGGAAAGTACTTATGGTTGAACTCAACCTCAAAGTCAGCAAAGTGCTCAATGGTACCATTGGTACGCTTGTCCAAAGCTAACCACCAATTATGTGCATCTCCCTCCAGGAAGTGTACTGCTATGTCCTTCTGGTAATCCTCAGGACATCGTGTGGACTTGAAGTTTCGAACCAACCTGGTTCTCCACTCGTCCGCCTCCATAGGATCAACACTTCCAGCAAAGTGTTTGGTTCCCAACTTGGAGATATGCTCCAGCACCTTCAGGTAGTCCATACCATGCACTGGCCTGACCGGTGGGTCTATCTCAATCACCTCAGCCACACGGCTAGCACCAACATCAGCCACTCCAGCAGCAACCCAAACCGGGGGATTAGCCTGTCCCACGGACGAGTTCACCAATGGTGTGAACGCATGTGTCAAGGAGGCTATCTGAGCTCCCATGATCTGCATAGCCTCCACCAAGCCCCTTATGGTCGGCTCAATGACCTCCTCGGCACCAGTGACCCGAATATTGTTTGCATCAACATTCTGGCCACTCCCAGCACCAACGTTGGACGACCCAGTATCGTCTCCATGGACTTGCTCTTGCTGCTCGTCCACATTAGTTTCATTAACCTCAGTAGGAAGAGTTGGACCCACTGGAAGTCCGGTTGCATTGTCCACCTGCTCCACCAGAGCGGGTAGCACTGTGGTTGGAATGGTTCCAGCTGGTAACACTCCGGTCTGTTCAGCACCATCCTGCCCCACTGCTCCAGACGCTCCAGTTGCCTCCTTTCCTTTCCGAGATTTATACCTTCTTGTACCCTTAGGAGTTACAAACACAAACAAAAGGTTAGTCCACAACTGAACACACAACCTCAATCACTCCTAAGTTAATCAGTACAAAAGATTACTTAGAACCCAACAATCTCACCATGAGTCCAAACAGCCAAGTGTGTGGTGAACCAATAACCCAACAAATCCTAGAATCAAGAAGGCTCTGATACCAACTTGTAAGATCCGATCCTGGATTCCCCAATCCAACCAGACCGCGGCCTCACCAAACAATGCAACCAGTTTCATTTACATATTCAAGTTCAAGTGTTAAATAATTCTAAGTCTTTTTCAGAGTTTTGAGGTTCCAACATTCACACTTAAACAATCCAACATCGACTAGGGCAAATAGATATTTCATACATAATAACCAAGGTTCATACATCATTCATCATCCTAATAAATAAATCACACACTAGAATCGCATAAGTTCACAAGTTGCACAATAGGCTACAATAATTACACAATTTTCAGAATCAACCCAATCACCACACATCTTCCCATGGCTGCGGTCCTCATGGTGCTTTTCCCTTACCACGGTCCATTTCTGGTCCTGGATCCAACACAAACAAACACACAATCACAAGGTTAGATTACAAAACAAGAATCAGTTCACATTGCATGGTCGGATCCAATCTAGAAGCTTGCCCACTCCCTGTCCCAAGCCTAAGACCAATTTGTTTGGCGGTTCCCAAAACCGTCCCATAACCGCCCATTGGCGGTTTCTCCCCTTTTCTTCCTTTGACAAATCGATCACTGAGCCTCAGCTCACACTCTGGAAGCTTGCCCACTCCCTGTCCCAAGCCTAAGACCAATTTGGTCGAACCGTCCTGCACCCGGACCATCGGCTCGCCCAGTAACCGTTCCGGACTCGTCCACACTGATCCGAACCAGAACGCACCGTTCACCGGATTGAGCTGACCTCCAGCTGTTTCCAGAAGAGTGAGCTAGTCCACCAGCTCCTGTGAGCTGAACAGATCATGGTGAACTGAATACCAGCTGAACCGAGCTGATTGAACTCAAACCAACACTCGTCCAGCTGCCTAAACACTCACTCAACTCCTTTACCCTTGTTTCCATCGTATCCTGGTTAAGCCTCAGCTGACTGATGCCCTTAACCTTCATTCAGGGCCATGATAGGCTTGTCTCAAGGTCTAATGACCTGACTGGTGCGTCTCCCCGCACCATGGCCCGTCCGGGCGATCCTATCTAGGATCGGGGACATGACATGACCGCTCTTCATCAAGCTCCGTCTTCATCCGCTCCATGTCCTGAACAATACTCGAGGAAGAAATAGAGAGCTGAGATGATGAGGTTGAGATAGCTTCAGAGGTACGACCGATACCATACAGACGACCCTTCTTAATAGGAACATTCTACAAAAGAAGAGTAGAAAGATTTTAAAATTTTATAAGAACTATAAATATAACATGTTAATATTCAAGCAGCTGGATTTAAAGTAACCGATCCAACATCTAACTGAAGAAGAAATAAACTGACTCGGTTTCTGTTTTGCTATATATAAAAGTCACACAACCTTTAACTGAATTCAAACTGACAGTTCTACTGAAGTGAAACCAAACCTATATTAGGAGCTTGAGAACGAATCCTAAAATTCTAAGTTATAGGCTGGAGAAAAAAAAAAACTGACCACATAAAGTAGACATACCTCGAGAACCAGTTGGTTGATCTCTTCGCGGGACAGCATGTTAGAAGCTGTAGATCCATCATTCGCAGACAACTGATGAGACTGCTGAAGTTGTGCTTCTTTGTCCTCCTTCAGCTTACTCAGAGTTGCCAACAGCTCTCTCACAACAGGATCTTTCACCTCACCGGTTTGTTTATTGGTGTGCATATCCCTCATCAATTCTAACCAATCTGGTGGCACACCACCCCTTTCAGCAGTCTTCCAATAAACACACAAATGATATAAGAGTATCAGTTCAATGTATATGATGAAATTAAAAAAGTTGAAAAAAAAATACCGCTTACCATTTCTATCTCACGTTCCTCTCGTGTCTTAACACCACCATTGTGTACTGCTTCACCTTTTCCACCACGCTTGCTTCTTCTATTAACAGAATTGGTAGCTGCAATATGTGCAGTAGCATCGAGCTGCCAATAGGCTTTAAACCCGTCCCACACATCTTGATTCAGACATATGGGTTTATCCTTCTTCAGCCTCCACTTTTTCTTCCACTCAGTCACGTTGCTCGTGTACTGCTTTCTAGCATGCAAATTAAAGGCTGTCCGCACATCATTGGTGAAAGCAGGGTCCCAGTTCCAATCTTGCTGCAATGAACATGCAAACACAACAAACATATGCATAAGTGGAAATTAATCTGTAACCAAGCGGACATTTACATTACAAAAAGACATTACCGCAAATGAACGGAGCCACATCATCTGAATTTCTAATGGAACATGTGCATACGTCGGATAAGGCAACTCAAGGAGACTGTGAAAGCATTTCAAAATCGACTTGCAAATTGCATTGCGATTTCTTCGCCTAAACCTATAAACAATGAATACATAAGCACATAGCAAAATAGAAATGATTAGATTAAGAGTTAAAAATTTACCAGCTAGTATTTGGTTCTCCATTTGGGCTCAGCTTAGGAAGCAACTCTCGTCCTGGTGCCACAACCAACTCGTTCAGTAACCTATCCTCGATGATTGATGCTGGCTGTGGCTGAGGGACACTTGTTCCTTGTGCAGCCGGGGAACCCAGACCAGCAGATGAGGAAGATGGAAAAGAACCGGCGAGAAAATCCGCATAAGACCTCGAGTTAAAAAAAAAATTAACACTTAGAACAAGAAATGAAATGTTTTTGACAGAGAGTTAACAACATAACCGATCAAAATCTATGTACTTTTAGAGTTTTAATTCCCACAACCTATAAGAAGCTATCAACATCATACACAAAAAATCATTTGACAAAATCAAAACCGATGATTCATTCACACGAAGCAGACCAAGAATCTATCAAAATCATAGACGGGAATTTTTTCCATAATCAAAACCGATAATCAAGCATTCAGACGAAGCAGGACAAGAAGCTATCAACATCATAACGAGAAATCATTTGCCCTAAAACCTAAACTAAACAAACGAAACTCATAAAACTTACATCTTTCGGCTGAGATTTTCGAGAGAGAGAGAGGGAGAGAGATGGGAATGAAGGGACGGCGAGATCGACGGAGAACGGCGGGGAGAGCGACGGAGAACGGCGGGGGAGAGCGACGGAGAACGGCGGGGGAGAGCGACGCAGAATGGAGGGGGAGATCGACGGGGATGAAACAAGGAGGCGATTTCGTCGAGAGGGGGAGGATACGGATTAGGGTTAATGCATTTCTGGATTTATATATAACGCTTTCCGACCGCCATAATGGTTGGAAATCGGTCAGAACATTCCGACCGAAGCCAGTCAGAAATCCGTCGGAAATTGAATATTTTTTTTTTAAAAAAAAATCCGCTTTGAATCATTCATTAAAATAAAATAAAACATATGAAAAATATTTTATTTAAAAGTACTCAAACTTACTAAAAAAATTTTTCTCTTAAATATTACAAAATATATAATATCTTTCTAACTTATAAAAGTTTTTAAAAAATATTGAAGATTTTGTTTTTAAAAAAAAAATCCGCTTTGAAACATTCATTAAAATAAAATAAAACATATGAAAAAATTTCTAAAAAGTACTCAGACTTACTAAAAAATATTTTCTCTTAAACATTACAAAATATATAATATCTTTCTAACTTATAAAAGTTTTAATTAATCCGAATTAGATGAATATTCTGAAGAAACCGAGTCTTCGTTGAATTCTCCTTTCTCCGACTCCGAATCTGAGAATACTTCGTTGTCACCTACACCAGTAAAATCAACAACAAGATCGATTTCGCTTCCATCAACATGAAGATCACCTATGGCACTGCTCGAGGATTGTTGCATCGCAGCCGTATCCGAAACTCCTTCCAATTTCCCCTGTGGAGTTATATGGGTCACGGTGACCCAAGGGTCTTGTTTATTCCTCACATGAGGATACCGAATATAAGTTACTTGATCAGCTTGTGAAGCCAGAATGAACGGATCATAGTTTGCAAGACTTCTTCTGGAATGAACTGATGTTACTCCAAACTCGTCAATTCGTACACCATATCCAACGATCGGGTTGTACCAATCAGCAAAGAAGGCAACACACCTCAAATTAAGGATCCCCGGATATTGAATCTCCAATATCTCACGCAAAATACCATAGTAGATTACTTCGCCAGATCTAGCAGATATACCATGATTTATAGTTGGCTGCGTAGTGTTTTCGCTGAAAATCTTAAAAGCATATCCACGCGTGCAACACATCGGGTACGACACAGCAACAAATTTGGGACCAAGGGCCAACTCCTCTAACCATGGCTGAATAGGATCTCCTCTAGACAAGAGAAACCTTACCTGCATAGTAGTCACAAATTTAAGTAATGCACCATGTACAAAAGATCAAAAATTCAGAAGTAATAGAGAATAGATTTGAAAAACTTACATAGAATTTTAGCCAATTTACAAACTCGTTTTCTTTTAGTGCAGAAAGCATATGCACCCCTTATTTGCTCCATGTAAATCCTGCCATTGAAATCATAATTAGTTACAAATTTATTTACAAAATAGGATTCTTAATATATCATACTAAAACATAACTACCTTTCGTATGTCATTACTTCTTCGCAGTTTGCTAAAATGTACTTATGTAAGTGCATGTGCTCTTGTTCGGTGAGTCTTCTACTTTTTCCTTTTCCACTTAATCGACCAATTTGGGAAAATATGGTAGGCACCTTGACGGGATAAACTGTTCATGTACATGTTTTGGAAGAAAAAATTATGTTAGATATGAAAAGATACTATGTAACAGGTGAAGAAGTTATTAAATACTAAGTTTACCTGCTATTGCTTCATGTACATGTTTTTGAAGAAGACCAGCGAAGCAAAATGGGAGAAGACGCTGCATCATGACATGACAATCATGACTTTTCAAACCAGAAAACTTTCCTTCTTCGCGATTAACACAGTTCCTTAGATTTGACGCAGATCCTTCTGGGAATTTGACGCTATCTATAATCCAGTCGAAGAACTCTTGCTTTGCAGCTGCATCTAACCGATAAATAGGCATTGGAAGTCTTCCTCTCCCATCCACGTGAAGAGATTCCCGGGCACATATATCTGGCAAGTCTAATCTGGACTTCAGGTTGTCTTTCGTCTTTCCCTTGACATTGAGAATGGTATTCATGATGTTGTCAAATATATTCTTCTCTATATGCATCACATCTAAATTATGCCTAAGTAGATGGTTCTCCCAATACGGCAACTTCCAAAAAATACTTTTCTTGTGCCAGTTGTGATGTTCGCCATATCCATAAACTGGATCATGCCCATTTCCCCCACATTTAGCTGTCGATTCCACACCAAAATCTCTGAGTTGAGTCAGGATAGATTTTCCATCTATTTCTGGTGGCGGACCATCAAACACCTTTTTGTTCTTAGTAAACAAAGTGGTGCTTTTTCGATACGGATGGTCATGGGGTAGATATCGTCTATGACAATCAAACCAACATGTCTTCCTTCCATTCTTCAGTTGAAACGCATCTGTGTTATCTTGACAGTAGGGACACGCTAATCTTCCATGTGTTGTCCATCCAGATAACATTCCGTATGCGGGAAAGTCACTTATGGTCCACATAAGCACTGCACGCATTATAAAATTATGCCTAGCAGATATATCATACACTTCAACTCCTTCGGCCCATAGCATTTTCAACTCATGAATCAATGGTTGCAAATAGACATCAAGGGATCTTTTAGGATGTGCAGGACCAGGAACTAGAATTGTGAGAAAGAGAAACTCTCGTTTCATGCACAATGATGGAGGTAAATTGTATGGTGTTACAATAACTGGCCAAAGAGAATATTGTCTCCCATGGCTTCCGAACGGGTTGAATCCATCCGTACTTAATCCAAGGTAAACATTTCTTCTCTCAGATGCAAAACTAGGATACACTGACTGAAAATGTTGCATCTGATGGATGAGCAATTTCTCCGTTGCTGTTGTGTTCACCATGCCATCTCATAGCATCGGCGGTATGTTTGGATTGGTATAACCTCTTTAGTCGGTCTGTTATTGGCAAGTACCACATTCTCTTATACGGGATTTTAGTCTTTCGACTTGTTTTTTGAAACCGTGGTTTGTGACAAAATCGACAACTAGTACGATCAACATCCCTTCTCCAGTATAGCATACAGTTGTCGATGCAAACATCTATCATTTGATAGGGCAAACCCAACCCTGAAACTAAGTTTTGTATCTCATAATAGGTAGCTGGTGAAAGGTTATCTTCCGGCAATATATCTTTCACAAAACCAGCTATCGCATCAACACAATCTTCGCTTAAGTTATAATCTGTTTTAATAGACATCATCCTTGTTGCAGCTGAAAGAGGTGAAATACCATCTCTACAACCATCATATAACGGTTGTTTTGCTGCATCTAACATATCATAAAATTTCTGCGCTTCAAAGTTTGGTTCCTCTACTCTATACCTATCTTTAACCATTTGAACAGTTCCTATATGTTCATCTAAGCCACCTTGTTGTTCTCCTAACCCCCCCCCCCCATGTTATTTTCTTCACTAGCACTACCGAAATTCACCATAGAATCAGTTTCACCATGCGAATACCAAACTTTATAACCCGCCATAAATCCTCTACTATATAAGTGCTTCCATACACCACTAACTGTACCAAATCTACGATTTTGACAAATTGGACAAGGACAGTACATCTTACCCGTTTCCAAAGTCCTCGGCTGGTTTGACGCAAATGACATGAATTGTTGAAGACCTTCCGCAAATTCTTCTGTCAAAAGTCCAGTAGATGGATCTTGATGATTGTGATCCATCCAAGACCTAAAATATTCATTAAGATTTGAGGAAGACATTTTGTATTGTAGAGAATTGTTTTTTAGAGATGAATCTGTGAATGAGCCAGGACCGGCGTCGTGATATTTAAAGAAACATTTCTGACCACTTTTGACCGTTTCTGACCGATTTCCAAAGGCTATAAAAACGTTGGAAATTTCTGACCGATATCCGACGACTACGTTCGGTCGGACATTTCCGATAGATTTTCGACAGATTTCAGACGGATAATATTTTAAATTATTTTCGTCGGAAAACGGTCGGAAATTTCTGACCGTTTTCTGTCGACTTTGTAGCCGTCGGAAAGTTCTGACCATATCAGATTTCTGTTGGAAATCTGTCGGAAATTTCCGACCAAAAAAATATTGGTCGGAAGCTCGGTCAGAAAAGACTTTCTTTCTTGTAGTGAAATAGACGCTGCGTCTGTCGAAGAGAGTTGCATTCCACTGTTCCGGAGGTTACCGAACGATCATCCTTTCATCAATCCTCTTGCTCCGTTCCCCGAGGACATCATTGCGGTGAGGGATCTTCTTAGGAATGGTCCCTTCTTTTGGACTTCCTTTACGCCGAAGAGGATTCGGAAGGCACTGAGGTTCGTGCATCCTGGTCCTGCCTCGGTTGCGGACGCGGGAAGCGACTCCGAACCTGACGACCAGGATCCCGTTGTAGCTCCAGCAGCTATGCCAAAGTCGAGCTCTTGGAAGGGAAAGGATATCGACCTTGGCGACATAGAATTTTTGATGGATGATTCTATGCTTCCAGGATAGGATCCGAACCTTGCTTATGGCAACGGGAGTGGCTCGAGCGAGGTCCCTATTCCGGATTTCGATGATTTCTTTGCTGGTCTGCCACCGGGTTTTGATGCTCCTCCACCTGCGAAAGAGTCGGCAAGGCCGAAAGTCATCGCGGAAGGGTCCCGAATCATCAATGGGGTATGATTTTTTCGAAAATATTTGTGATCGCCTAGGATCCTTTTATGCTTACAATGCGTTAACTGGTTTCGCAGGGCCTCAACTTGCTTGGCTCGGCCATTGAAGCGAGCCATAGGGAGGCAATGGTCTATCGTTTTAAAGCGGAGAAAGCGGAACGAGATCTCGCTTGCGTGCAAGGCGAGATGTTGGAGCGAGAAGCGCAACTTACTCGTGATCATGCGCGGGCTGTCCGTAAGGCGGAAAGGAAAGGCAAATGAGAAATCGTCGAGGTGATGAAGACTCGTGCCTCTCAATTCCAGGATGAGTATGGGAACCTCAAGAACGCCTTTACCTCGGTGGGTGATTTTCGTGAGTGCCGCGGTTCAGTCGAAAGTCTTTGGAGGACGCAAGCCGATGACTATGTGTTCCAGGAGGAAATGAGCTTGATGAAGAGCGGCATGAACGAACGTGCCCACGCTGAGGCGCTCATCCCTTCGATCGATGAGCGGATTCAAGGGTTCTGGGATTCCATCCCCGTTTCCCCTGATACCGAGGAGGTTCCGACCGGGTTTCCTGACGGTGGCGAGGAAGTGGATCGTCCCGCGGATGCGCTCGGTGCTTCGTTGTCCGGGGACTTTGACTTTGGATTATCAGAGGTGGAGTAGTTATCGAAAGAAAGATGCTCGTCTTTGTATTTTATGTCTGTGGCTGAATGTGGCCGAGAGATTTGTATGGGCCTATTTTGGCCATTTTTATTGTTTATCGGGACTGGCCGTTGGTGGCTTTGAATCCCTTACCGTTTTACGGGGTTATTTATATGATGAATGTTCCGTTTCGAATTTTCCTGAATAGGGTCGAAGTAAATATGAGTTGTCGTCTCGCATTTAATTCTGATTAGACGTTCGATCTGTTAGTTCGTTCGTGATTCTCATCAAAAATTACCTATCTTTACTATTTTCGGGAACATCGAGATGCAAACAGAGAGACATGGTTTTAGGATCTCGTATCTTTTAGATATCATGTCTTGAGATGTTTGAGACCAGAGCGTTGGGTTTAGGGCAAGACCTAGGTTTACTTTCGGTTAAGGTTTGTGCGGTGACTAGCCGGCTATCATTTTTCCTGTTGCGATTTCTTCCTGACTCGTACCGATTTAAAGTCCGCGATAGGTTCTCGGCTTATATGACTTGTATGGTACGAATCGAGCATCTTCTCAGAGTTAACTGGAAGCGCTGGACAAAAATTTCGGATTTTTTTAGTAGCGCGCTTTCGTCCTTGTGTTGGACGTTTTTGAAGTTCAAAAGAATGATCGAATTACGTTTGTTTAAGACGGCTGGCGTGTTTGTCGGGGCCAATCGACGATCGGGGTGTAAGGTTTTTGGTGGTCGCGTTCGGACAATTTGTTCGTATTATCTTCGAATTTTAACTTTGCGACGTCTCGCAGTTGTTTCGAAGATTATACATGTATCTTTGAATGTTTGAAAGATGATAATTTTACGAATTTTGGGCCGGATGAGGCCGTAGACAAGAGTCTTAATGTTTCCAGGCGTGTCCTGAAAGTTTCTTGTGTTTAACTGACTCGTAAACGTTTTCCGATAAAGCGGAGCAACGTATATTGCAGTAAAAGTTTTTGAAGTTTCTAAAAACTCGATTATAATGATGAAGATTTTTCTAAGTGGGAGTATACGAGTATACGCACCCACTCCCCCTGATAGAACCAAAATAAGGATCACTCTTTCGGTAAGGTTGATATGAACTCAGATCCGAGAGGATCGAGAACTGATGGTATGAACGGTGACACTAAGTGTGACACCCCCGATCTGGTCTAAGTATGAGTTGACTCGACCAGCCGTGCAACAATCAAACAAGAACATGCACAGCCGATCACTCGTAACTGAAACCAAACCGAGAAGCCACAATGTGTACATAAACGACTAACCCGAAGTTCCCGAAATAAATCCAGGTACCTTAGGCCAACCGCCTAAGTACACATATCCTATTAGGTACAACCGGAGGCTTTACAACCTTAAGAGTAATACCAAATAGTTGGTTCGTCCGGACAAGGACTAATATCATTTGGAACCCGTACTTTAAAAACATTCTTTATACACTATATACTTATTCATTTAAAAGAATCTTACAAAATATTATAGATTAACCTCGAGGTTTTCAGTCAACAAACCTTATACATAAAGTATATCAAAAAGACTGCAAGGATAATAAAACTACCGCTGGCTAATGCCGTTCCTTCCCGTCCTAGAGTAAAGGTCTCCCACCTACTGGTTACCTGCATATCAAATGAGTCATGAGTAACTAGTTTACTCAGTGAGTCTAATCCCACACCCAAACACATATCAATAGTATCCCGAGCAAGCGACACCATTTGAATGCAGTGGAATTATATTCCATAATTAATATAATTATAAGGCCTCTCAATCCATCCATGTGAATCTATCTTAAACATCACCTCCACGATATCCGCCAATCACTCATACTCTTAATATATATATATATGCTAAACCCGGAAAACCACCAAGGCTAACCGAGCTTAACGGGGAATAAATATAACCATCATCTCCATCAGATATTCCAAGATAGAACATCCAACGCTGCATGCAGTTACACGGCCTCCAGGGTGCGACCCCATCATCGTGTCTTCATGACCTTGATCCATATCGCAGGACCAATTCACGGCAATGCGGGACTTTCGGGAGAGTGAGTATACAATAAGACTTCACATGATTCACACTTATTAATAGAATACTTATAGATTAGTACTTGAGAACAAGTACTAAGGCTCGGGATAACCTCAAAGAATTATTCTTATTAATTCTTAAGTATTTAAACTAGATAAATACTTCATATATAAATATAGATCAAGGGATAATACTTAATCAATCAACCATAATTACTCCTTAATTAATCCATGATCAATCCTTAATTAATCAATGATTATCCCTTAATTAATTCTTAATTAATCAACCATATTCAATATGCAATCATGCATATTCATTCATAATTCATTCATCATCTATCTAGACTCACCTTTAAATCCATGAGATTGGCTAAGGAAGACTAGACTCAAGCTCAAGCTAATCACACTTCACTTCTGGATCACTCTCGGTTCAGAACCATCACAAGGATCCGGCTGATCCGAATACTCTCCTTGGCCATCTGAATTCAAAACATAACAGTTGGAACATAAGGTTCACTAGTCTGGTTCAAGAAGAAACTCAACCCAGTTCATAACATTTCAGTTCAGTTCTCTCATATCAGTTCGGTTCAAGACAGATTGATACCATGTTCAGCTCGGCTCAGATCAGATCAGAACATACTCAGCTCATTTCAGTTCTAAACAAGATCAAATCAGTTCGGTTTAATTCCCATAATTCTTATCAGTTTGTCTTCTGGTTCTATGAGTGATTAAATCATAAACCAACCAAGACTGAAGAGAACAAGACCTTAGACAACTGATCCTGACAGGTTAACCAACATACAGCAATTGGTTCTCATCAAAACATGGCTGAATCAAGAAGCTGAAGCTTACCGGTTTTACTCAACTAATTAAACTTGACTGGTTGTCTCTCTTCAAGCTAACCACGAATTAACCTGAACAACACCACAAGAATCCATGGTTGGATTTATTCAGAATTTATCTCCAGTGTAGGCAAACCAACAAAACTTCTCAAAGAAACTGATCCACAACCATCTTACCGATCCAAATCAAAGGCTGAAGAATATGGGTGATTCTAAACTCTTGGACACCAAACCTTCAGCTCTTAACCACACCAGTACACACTGGATAAAGTCACAGGATGGTGAGAAAGGTTTGTCCATGCTCAATTCTCTTCTCTGAATTTTGTTTCTTAATTTTTCAACTAGGTTTTCTCACAAATTTTTCTCTCTTCTTTCTCTCTTTCTCTCTGAATTTTTCTCTGGTTTTTCTTGCAGGTTATGAACGTCCAGAGGAGAGAAGATGGTGTTTTATAACATAAGAAGTTGCTTCAGGTGAGGGTTTACTTAAACCAAAGCAAGTTGCTGTCCTTTCCCTCCTTTGAAGAAAGATTATTTTGTTTTTATTAAACAAGCAACCAGCTTGTGACTTTCATGTGACTTTAGTGAAGCAAGCAAGCAGGTAGGTGCAGCTCATGTGACTGATTTACTGAGAAAGCAAGAAGAATAGCTGGTGAAGGTATTAGACTGGTTGGAATTTAGTTAAGAAATTTAACGACAATGTCGGACAGTTTTCGACTAAAATTTCTCATCCTTCGAATCTCGTCTTGCTTTCAACTAAGCTTGCCTAGCTTAAATAAAATTCGACCAATATATTAACACTCTACCAGAACTATCAATGAGAGGCCTTTCAACCACAAGAAAGTCCCGTCGAGGTATTAATTCACCGGGTCGACTTTATTTTTAAATCTGATCTACCAACTCCAAACTGGTCGAGCGGAGTTTTTCTCGACCAAAAATTAACTGGCTCGTGAGGGTTATTACATTCTTCCCCCCTTAAAAGAATTCGTCCCCGAATTCTCAAAACATAGCTGTACAGACTTTTACTGAACACTGGAGTCTCTGCAAGAAGTTTAAGATAACCAACTCTGAACTTATCCTCATCTGCCCGTGTCAAAACAACTGATGGTTCCCCAAATACTTGAACTTTTACAAATTTTTCCTTTTCTCCAATCTTCTGATATGGTGCTCACCTATCCGCAAAGGACCTTTAGGATAGGCTAAATAGGGTTACAAGTTTTCTGGTCTCAGCAGTTCTATCATACTGGGTCTGATATAAGATTACGCAAAATCGGCTCACCAATAGCATAACTAAAAGAAGTTCCGGTCAACAGATAACCATTTCAACTCTGAACAACTCGGTACATACCAAATAACAGATTTGCGGATTTCCCCAACTTTTCTAAAATAATTCTTTCTTTTCTGAGCAAACACTTTCACGATAACCAATTCTTCATCGCACATAACTTTCATATACTGCGGTCTACATACTTCCTTTGACATCGTTGAATCTCTGAATACCATTACTTCTGAAACCTTTCTATCTGCTTTCCTCCAGTTCAATAACATGGAAATATGGAACGTCAGGTGATGTGCCATACGTGAAGGTAACATCTTCAGTCTGGTCAATGTCAACTTGATTAACCGTGCAACAATCAAACAAGAACATGCACGATCAATCACGCTAACATGATTCAGACCAAGGGTGCCACTCTCAAATACACACACACACACTTATTCCAGGAATGATTTCCCTTACAGTATTCCATACCCTTCTTATCTATCTGAGATACTCTTCAAAAACTTCTGAACGACTCAATCTCACTGAAGTTTCGCATATCCAAGTCTTGTTCTATTACTTTCTGATTTCCTTCTTCTGTCTAGTAACTGAGGAATCAACAAGTCCGCCTATACCAAACTTGATTTACCAACGAAGTACTCTTGTATGATGACTTCACACTTTCTCTGTTAATACATCTTCTGATCTCTTAACAACTTGAGCATTCCCATATGCCTTATGGTTATACCTTTTTCCTTGCACTCTTCAATCTTCCTTGGGATTTACTTCACATCTGCTTAATTTTAGGTTGAATTTGGGTTCCTTCTCCCACATCTCCACTTTATGAACTTGTACATGACACAGTCCTCATACTATTCTTCGAAATTCTCTTCACCCAGTTCCTTCTATGAATTCCTTAGATTCTCATCCTTCAACTGAGTTCCTCAAATACGAATGAATAAGCCATCTTGATTTTCTACTTGCAATCTTGAAGGTTATCTATTCTCTCCAGACTGATATGAGCGAGGCTCCAACACTTAGTAGAATACGACTGCAGGCCAACGGTAACTGGTCATCTCTCAAAGACTTCCTTCCTCAACAACATCCTAATTGAGCTCGATAACTAGATAGCCAATCTCACTCTAGATAGAAACAAACCGCTCTAATGGAAGTACTAAGGAATGGGGATGGGATACGAAGGCATACCATAACTCTAAATGGCAGCCAGTACTTCCACGAATAAGAACAGTGTACCTGAATTCACTAAAGTGAATCCTTCCTAAAACAATGACACTACCCGAGAACTACATCTATGTGTTGTTCCCGCATCAAACACAATATGGGCGGAAAATTCCGTCCATAGGCAAGGTCTCATACGACACCTTGATCACTCCTTCACTAATTTATTTAATCATTCATAAATTTTTAAAATGCACACAACACGCAATGGGATAAGAAGCAAACCTGTGATTGGACCTTTTCAGAGGTTTTGACGGTCCAGGCAACTATAAAGTGTAGGCTCTACCCAAATAGCCAAACACTTAGTTAGTGACTAATGGTAAGGAAAGCGAACAAGTTTAACAAGCGGTACCCTAGGTATAGGTAAAAAGATCGGGTAACTTCATGGGCCATGGTAGGATAACCTCTGTACTCATTACTGGCACCACCGAAGCGCAAATGACGTAAGCGATCGAGGATTTTATATACTTGAACAATCATCACCTTACTCTCCTTTCTAGCCAAAACCAAAACAACTCAGGGTCCTCGGTCTTGATCTGATGAAACGTCCAACAAAAATTATCTCCATCGACTTTCTTGATTCATTACTTGAAACTGACCTTCTATCTGAATAGGTTGATAGTTAAATAATCTGCATGACTTGGTAAACTTCTTCAGTAAAAACGGCTTCTATAGAATTCATGTGATCCTCCACCAACTCCTCATAGCTCTTAAGCTTTATAGTTTGGGTTACTCTGAGATTAATGGCTAAGTCACAATAGTACATCTTCATGATCTTTAGCTCATCCTCCAAACCATAATGGATAAATCAGATTAACTTGACTTCAAAATCTTGGCGGAAACATCTCACTGTGCGAACTCCATATCGGTCCCATGTTTTGGGTAGAAAACACTCCATCTTGAACTCTTGAAAGAAATCCGCCTAACTTGGACTAACATTTCCCAAATGATGCTTGACGCTTAATCACCAACTTACTGTATCATTCTTGATGATGTATGGTTCCATATATTCTTGCAATTTTGAACAATGGGCCATGTTAGTTGTTCTGCTCCTAGTGTTGCATTCGAAATCTTCCTCTATACAAAATCTACATCGAATGGTTTAGTACTTGTCGGTGTTGTCCCAACTTCTTTATCTTGTTCACAAACTTCAAGATGTCTTGTTGCAACGGAATGGTGCTGGTGCGTCCATCGTCTTGTACTACTGCTGAACTATCTCCGCCACCAACGTTAAGCTTGAAACAAGTGCTGAATCAATCAGGCTTGTACGTCTCTGGTTCTGGTACGTTTGGGCATAAGCTGGATTGAAATGAGCAGCCGAAAGAATAAGTCATATGAAGTCGGATATTCTGAACCGGATCATCACCAACAACGTCAACTTTGACTTCAATAAAACACGGGCCGAAGATGTAATTGATGTGTCAACTCTGTCTCATATATCTTTGAATATCGATATCCACACTAGAAATTGTAGGAACCGCAGGAAAGCATGATGATACCAACTCCGAGCATGATGGTAGCAAACCCGAGCACGTCGTTAGCTCACCCGAGCATGATGATAATGGATTGAAGCATGACCGGATTGAACCAAAACATGACGATAACAAACCGAATCATGACGGTAGAAAGCTCAATCATGACTGTAGGAATCTCGATCTTGACAGGATCAAAATTGGTAAGTACACTCCACTCCGTCGAGCTTGTCTTGATGCATCTCGTATGAAAGATAACAGTAAGGTAACTACCCATGACTATCTATCCTAAGATGAAGGAACCAGCCAGCACATCCTAATTATCCTTGCGACTCATTTTGACTCGAAAAACGTTTGAAACAAGTCCCATTCAAGCATCGTATAACCATGCTCTGATACCACCTTTGTGACACCCCCGATCTGGTCTAAGTATAAGTTGACTCGACCAGCCGTGCAACAATCAAACAAGAACATGCACAGCCGATCACTCGTAACTGAAACCAAACCGAGAAGCCACAATGTGTACATAAACGACTAACCCGAAGTTCCCGAAATAAATCCAGGTACCTTAGGCCAACCGCCTAAGTACACATATCCTATTAGGTACAACCCGAGGCTTTACAACCTTAAGAGTAATACCAATAGTTGGTTCGTCCGGACAAGGACTAATATCATTTGGAACCCGTACTTTAAAAACATTCTTTATACACTATATACTTATTCATTTAAAAGAATCTTACAAAATCTTATAGATTAACCTCGAGGTTTTCGGTCAACAAACCTTATACATAAAGTATATCAAAACGACTGCAAGGATAATAAAACTACCGCTGGCTAATGCCGTTCCTTCCCGTCCTAGAGTAAAGGTCTCCCACCTACTGGTTACCTGCATATCAAATGAGTCATGAGTAACTAGTTTACTCAGTGAGTCTAATCCCACACCCAAACACATATCAATAGTATCCCGAGCAAGCGACACCATTTGAATGCAGTGGAATTATATTCCATAATTAATATAATTATAAGGCCTCTCAATCCATCCATGTGAATCTATCTTAAACATCACCTCCACAATACCCGCCAATCACTCATACTCTTAATATATATATATATATATGCTAAACCCGGAAAACCACCAAGGCTAACCGAGCCTAACGGGGAATAAATATAACCATCATCTCCATCAGATATTCCAAGATAGAACATCCAACGCTGCATGCAGTTACACGGCCTCCAGGGTGCGACCCCATCATCGTGTCTTCATGACCTTGATCCATATCGCAGGACCAATTCACGGTAATGCGGGACTTTCGGGAGAGTGAGTATACAATAAGACTTCACATGATTCACACTTATTAATAGAATACTTATAGATTAGTACTTGAGAACAAGTACTAAGGCTCGGGATAACCTCAAAGAATTATTCTTATTAATTCTTAAGTATTTAAACTAGATAAATACTTCATATATAAATATAGATCAAGGGAGAATACTTAATCAATCAACCATAATTACTCCTTAATTAATCCATGATTAATCCTTAATTAATCAATGATTATCCCTTAATTAATTCATGATTAATTCTTAATTAATCAACCATATTCAATATTCAATATGCAATCATGCATACTCATTCATAATTCATTCATCATCTAGACTCACCTTTAAATCCATGAGATTGGCTAAGGAAGACTAGACTCGAGCTCAAGCTAATCACACTTCACTTCTGGATCACTCTCGGTTCAGAACCATCATAAGGATCCGGCTGATCCGAATACTCTCCTTGGCCATCTGAATTCAAAACATAACAGTTGGAACATAAGGTTCACTAGTCTGGTTCAAGAAGAAACTCAACTCAGTTCATAAAATTTCAGTTCAGTTCTCTCATATCAGTTCGGTTCAAGACAGATTGATACCATGTTCAGCTCGGCTCAGATCAGATCAGAACATACTCAGCTCATTTCAGTTCTAAACAAGATCAAATCAGTTTGGTTTAATTCCCATAATTCTTATCAGTTCGTCTACTGGTTCTATGAGACTGATTAAATCATAAACCAACCAAGACTGAAGAGAACAAGACCTTAGACAACTGATCCTGACAGGTTAACCGACATACAGCAATTGGTTCTCATCAAAACATAGCTGAATCAAGAAGCTGAAGCTTACCGGTTTTACTCAACTAATTAAACTTGACTGGTTGTCTCTCTTCAAGTTAACCACGAATTAACCTGATCAATACCACAAGAATCCATGGTTGGATTTATTCAGAATTTATCTCCAGTGTAGGCAAACCAACAAAACTTCTCAAAGAAACTGATCCACAACCATCTTACCGATCAAAATCAAAGGCTGAAGAATATGGGTGATTCTAAACTCTTGGACACCAAACCTTCAGCTCTTAACCACACCAGTACACACTGGATAAAGTCACAGGATGGTGAGAAAGGTTTGTCCATGCTCAATTCTCTTCTCTGAATTTTGTTTCTGAATTTTTCAACTAGTTTTTCTCACAAATTTTTCTCTCTTCTTTCTCTCTTTCTCTCTGAATTTTTCTCTGGTTTTTCTTGCAGGTTATGAACGTCCAGAGGAGAGAAGATGGTGTTTTATAACATAAGAAGTTGCTTCAGGTGAGGGTTTACTTAAACCAAAGCAAGTTGCTGTCCTTTCCCCCTTTGAAGAAAGATTATTTTGTTTTTATTAAACAAGCAACCAGCTTGTGACTTTCATGTGACTTTAGTGAAGCAAGCAAGCAGGTAGGTGCAGCTCATGTGACTGATTTACTGAGAAAGCAAGAAGAATAGCTGGTGAAGGTATTAGACTGGTTGGAATTTAGTTAAGAAATTTAACGACAATTTCGGACAGTTTTCGACTAAAATTTCTCATCCTTCGAATCTCGTCTTGCTTTCAACTAAGCTTGCCTAGCTTAAATAAAATTCGACCAACATTATTAACACTCTACCAGAACTATCAATGAGAGGCCTTTCGACCACAAGAAAGTCCCGTCGAGGTATTAATTCACCGGGTCGACTTTATTTTTAAATCTGATCGACCAACTCCAAACTGGTCGAGCGGAGTTTTTCTCGACCAAAAATTAACTGGCTCGTGAGGGTTATTACACGGGCGGTACATGTGGTACTGTCCAGAAATGTATAGCAATGACCTAACTCAGGATCCGTGCGTCCGAATGCGATTCCGTCTCGACTGTTCTTCATCAAATGGAAAACAGGACGGTGAAGACAAAGTCCAGTACAGTGAAATCGATCATCTGGCCATGGTTCCAGCCAAAGCTCCCATCCGGATGTATGTGGGACAGTCCGGTCAGTCTGGCCAGTATGGTGAAAATCATGAACCTCGGTTGAAAACTTCAGAACGTCCTGATCTTCATGCTGGTTCGGCTCCATGTACTGATCCGTGGACTGCGGTCTATCATGTTCAGTACACACAGGACGTCTGTGGGTGTCCGCCAGCACACACAGGTCGTATGTGGCTGTCCGTGTGTGTCCGTCAGCACACACAGGACGTCTATGGCTGTCCATAAGTACACATATCAGCACGCTGGTCCTTGGAATCAGCACGCCGGCCCTTCCTGTGGACTGTTCGGGTGATTTTGGCCCACGTGGGCTGTCTTTTCAGTACACACAGGACGTCTGTGTGTCCGTCAGCACACACAGGACGTCTTTGTGTGTCCGTCAGCACACACAGGACGTCCGTGGCTGTCTTTCAGCACACACATGACGTACGTGGCTGTCCGTGTGAGTCTGTGTGTGTCCGTCAGCACACACAGGATGTCCTTGGCTGTCCATCAGTACACATATCAGCACGTTGGTCCTTTGACTCAGCACGCTGACCCTTCCCGTGGACTGTTTGGGTGATTTTGGCCCACGTGGGCTGTCTGTTCAATACAAACAGGATGTCCGTGGGTGTCCACCAGCACACACAAGACGTCCGTGGCTGTCCGTGTGTGTCCGTGTGTATCCGTCTGTGTTCGTCAGCACACAAAGGACATCCGTGGCTGACCATCGGTACACATATCAGCACGTTGTTCCATGGACTCAGCACGCTGGCCCTTCCTGTGGACTGTTTGGGTGATTTTGGCCCCCGTGGGCTGTCTGTTCAGTACACACAGGTCGTCTGTGGGTGTCCGCCAGCACACACAGATCGTATGTGGATGTCCGTGTGTGTCCGTGTGTGTCCGTCAGCACACACAGGACGTCTGTGGCTGTCCATCAGTACACATATCAGCACGCTGGTCCTTGGAATCAGCACGCTGGCCCTTCCTGTGGACTGTTCGGGTGATTTTTGGCCCACGTGGGCTGTCTGTTCAGTACACACAGGACGTCTGTGTGTCTGTCAGCACACACAGGACGTCTTTGTGTGTCCGTCAGCACACACAGGACGTCCGTGGCTGTCCTTCAGCACACACATGACGTACGTGGCTGTCCGTGTCAGTCCGTGTGTGTCCGTCAGCACACACAGGACGTCCGTGGCTGTCCATCAGTACACATATCAGCACGTTGGTCCTTTGACTCAGCACGCTGACCCTTCCCGTGGACTGTTTGGGTGATTTTGGCCCACGTGGGCTGTCTGTTCAATACAAACAGGATGTCCGTGGGTTTCCGCCAGCACACACAGGACGTCTGTGGCTGTCTGTGTGTGTCCGTGTGTGTCCGTCTGTGTTCGTCAGCACAAAAAGGACATTCGTGGCTGACCATCGGTACACATATCAGCACGTTGTTCCATGGACTCAGCACGCTGGCCCTTCCCGTGGACTGTTTGGGTGATTTTGGCCCACGTGGGCTGTCTGTTCAGTACACACAGGTCGTCTGTGGGTGTCCGCCAGCACACACAGGACGTCCGTGGCTGTCTGTGGCTGTCCGTCAGCACACACAGGACGTCCGTGGCTGTCCGTGTGTGTCCGTGTGTGTCTGTCAGCACACACAGGACATCTGTGGCTGTCCGTGTGTGTCCGTCAGCACACACAGGACGTCTGTGGCTGTCCATCAGTACACATCTCAGCACGTTGGTCCTTGGACTCAGCACGCTGGTCCTTCCTGTAGACTGTTTGGGTGATTTTGGCCACGTGGGCTGTCTGTTCAGTACACACAGGACGTCCGTGGCTGTCCGTGCGTGTCCGTGTGTGTCCGTTAGCACACACACATGACGGACGTCTGTGGCTGTCCATCAGTACACATATCAGCACGCTGGACCTTGGACTCAGCACGCTGGTCCTTGGACTCAGCACGCTGGCCCTTCCCGTGGACTGTTCGGGTGATTTTGGCCCACTTAGGCTGTCTGTTCAGTACACATAGGACGTCTGTGGGTGTCCGTCAGCACACACAGGTCATCTGTGTGTGTCCGTCAGCACACACAGGACGTCCGTGGCTGTCCGTTTGTGTCCGTCAGCACACAGGACGTCCGTGGCTGTCCATCAGTACACATGTCAGCACGTTGGTCCTTGGACTCAGCACGGTGACCCTTCCCGTGGACTGTTTGGGTTATTTTGGCCCACGTGGGTTGTTTGTTTAGTTCACACAGGACGTCTGTGGGTGTCTATGACACTCCCGATCGTAGATGACCGAAAATGACACGGTCGGTGTTCCTCGATTGTCGATCTGAGGTTCTCAGAATACTTCCGATCGCCTTAGAACAACAACCAAAGAACACCAACGCTCCTATCGGATATAACTCTAGGCTTTTCAACCCGACAAAGTAATACCCGATAGTTAGTTCGTCCGGACATGGACTAATATCATATGGAACCCGTACTAAAAAAAAACATTCTTTATATATCAATCAAAAGCATCTTACAAAATTTGTTATAAATTAACCTCGAGGTTTTCGGTCAACAAATCTTATACATAAGATATATGAAAATGACTTTGCAAGGATAATAAAACTGCGGCTGGCTAATGCTGTTCCTTCCCGTCCTAGAGTAAGGTCTCCCGCTGATACCACTCAAATTACCCTAAGGAGTGTTACTCTCATCAAAAGAGGTTCAGATGTAGTACTTAGGGATCGAATCCACAAGGAGCTAGTGAACAATTAAATATGGTGTTTATTAATTCTAAGAGTTGTAAATGTTTAAATGAATTAGCAACAGTAACAAGCGAAGGAAATAGTAAATGTAACTTGGTTGGAAATGATATTAGATGCAGGGCCACTATTCAGGTGTTGGAGATTATAATACCTATAGATGCCTATTTGTTGCATGCATGATATATTAGAGCTCAATCGCTTAACTCAGTGATCAGCTGTCGCATGTTTCACTGGTTAACAAGCTAGATCTCGTGTCTCAACGGTTAGTATGTCGACAACGAAAGAGTGTCGATCGATGGCCCTATTGGGACGTCGACCGATACACCTTTGCCAACGTCGATCGATAGTCAGTTGAGGACATCGATCGACGGGTTCTAGCCAGGCCTATGCGCGAGTATGATATGCCCTAATAAGATACTAAATTGGCGGTTAGCCCTCTCTAGCAGTCCTAATATGATAGATAGATGTCAGGATGGGATAACAAGGGTGCTTGAATATGCAATCCTATGATCAAGTTCTAGTTAGCAAGGCTAAAACAAGTAGTGAATACAAATCTATCATGAATATCACAACAAGGTAGATCTATAGTTTGGGGCTAATTCCACAAACCTATCTGAACCCTGGATCTAATAAGTGAACTACTCAGACATAGCAAAGCAATTCATAACAATGACGAAATAGAAATTCATAGTATAGATGAAAAGAAATGAAAACAAGGAGTTCCAATCACAAGTGATCTTCTCTCCAAAACTCTCTCTTCTCTCTCAAAGTGAAACTGTAACAAAAAGCTCTCCCTGCCATCAAAACACTTAGGCAGTATATAATCTACTAGGTTAAAAACTCGTTAGGGCATTTTCGTAATTTGGCTTGGCCTTGTGTTTTAAGTCTGTTGGATCCAAAATGCCGCGTGTCTAATGTCTCGACATCGATCGATGGTACTTGTGTACATTGATCGATATTAATCTTCATTTGTCGAGGCATCCCTTGGTGTCGATCGATAGCACTGATGCGCATCGATCGATTGTTCTTCCTCTCGTCGACCTCTACATGGTCAGCTCGGGTGAAATGTCCTTTAAGCTCCAAAATGCTCCAAAGTCATAGCTTTACTCCGAAATGCACCTGAACCTGAAAACATACCTAGAAGAGTAGAAAACATAGATATATATATATAGTAAAACACCTATATACCATGGATGAAATCCAAGGTATATCACCCGCCTTTTGGTTACCTGCATCACAAATGAGTCATGAGTAACTAGTTTACTCAGTGAGCCTAGTCCCGCACCCCAACATATATTAATAATATCTCAAGCAATCAACTTCATTTGTATGCAGTGGAAATATATTTCATATCTGGATATTTATTTATAAGGAATATTCTTCCATCATTGTGAATCAAATCATATACCTCACTTCCATCTCATATTAATCTTTCAATTAAACCAAGATTAATTCTTAATTAAACCAAGATTAATCTATAATCAAAACCATGATTATTTCATAATTAAGATGAGTACTTGAGAACAAGTACTATGATTATGATTAAACTCACTTTAACCTTTTGATTACTCTTATGTATAGTTCACAATAAGTAAACATAACACATTCTTATAAACTTGAGAGACTTTACTAACTCAATCAATCTCAACATCTATCTAGACTCACCTAAAGATTAATCTTGAAACTGGCTTGGACAAGACTTGAGTTCCACTTGAACAAGGCTGAATGGACAGGACTGGATACTTCAAGCTTTACTCTACCTCTGACCTGAAACAGAGTGGTATGATCACAAGATCAGTTCGGTTCATGCCTTAACACCTTAGATCTGATCCGTTCAAGCTTGGTTCTGCTCAGACTATACAAGTTCAGCTCGGTTCTAGTCAGTCTACCATAGTTCAGGACAAGATCAGACTGAGTTCAAATCGGTTTACTCAAGGCCAGATCAAAACATCATAGCTGGTGATTCTAAGAGGTTGATTCAAACCGAAATTAATCAAAATCTAAACTATATCACCACTTAGAGAACTGATCCGACCAAGTTCTTATGTAAACATCAACTAGCTCTGATCAAGACATGACTGAGGTAAGAGACCAAAGCTTACCAAGATGAACCAAAGGACTAGATGGCCTTAGCTGATCCTCTTCTCCAAGGTAAGCTTGTGGCTGGACTGATCAAAGAGAAAGATCAAGGTCTGATCATGATCTGAACACAACTAGGTCTAGGGTTTTATTTAAAAATCTCACCTTCTGATCTTTCTCAAGGTAACAAACTGAGCTAAGGTTGAAGATTAGGTCACCACCAATTTTTTTTTGATTTATTTTCCTGATTTTTCTCACTGATTTTTCTGTTCTTCTTTCTCTCTTTCTCTCTGAAATTCTCTAGGTTTTTCTGCAGGGTTCTGAACGTGGGAAGCAGCTGGAGAGGGGTTAAATATGAGGTGAGCTTGCTTCAGGTGAGGGTTTCACTCAGGACAAAGCTAAGCTGAGTGGGGACAGCTGGCCAGCTGCTTCAGCACTCTCAGCACAAGCTGCTGTCCTTTCCTTAACCTGAAGAAACTCCAGCCTTTTCATGTGCTTCTCACATGACAATCTAAGAAACAAGGCAAGCAGGCAGCTTGTGATTGTCATGTGACAGTTACTGAAGAAGCTAGGCAAGCAGGCAGGTGCAAGTCATGTGATTAAAGACTGAGCAAGCAGGCTGGTGGAAGACATGAGTCTGGTCCAAAATTAATTGTAGCAGTTGGTTGATAATTTTCAATAATTTTTCAACCAAATATTCCTTGTCTTTGGCTCTCGTCTTGTTCTCGGAAAATCTCTTGCAGTTTAATAAAAATTCGACCAAAATATTTAAGACTCGACCAAACTATCAAGTGAAGGTCTTTCAACCACAAGACAGTCCCTTCGAGGAATTAATCTACCGGGTCGATCTTTATATTTTATTAATCGTTGTTGAACCAACTAAAAACTGGTAGAGCGGGATTTTTCTCGACCAAAAATTTATTGGCTCATAAGGGTTATTACAATGGCTGTCCATCAGTACACATATCAGCACGCTGGTCCTTGGACTCAGCACGCTAGACCTTCCTGTACACATATCAGCACGCTGGTCCTTGGACTCAGCACGCTGTCTGTTCAGTACACACAGGACGTCTGTTTTCCCATGATCCATTCTGATCACTCACTTCATCGAGCTTCACCTGGATCTTGTCCAGCTACCAGCTCGCTTGTCCAGCTCCTTTGAGTTTGTCTCCTTCTTGGATTAGCTATGCCTTAGCTCCCTGATGCCCTTAACCTTACCTTCAGGCCATGATATACTTATCTTTAGGTCATATGACCTGAATGGTGCGTTTCCTCGCACCGCAGTCCGTCCGGACGATCCTATCCAGGATCGGGGACATGACAAGTCTCCCCCACTTACGAAGGATTCGTCCTCGAATCCAGTGGTGTTAACATCTTGTCTCATGACAAAGGTTCCATCCGAACTCCTTTGTACCCGGAACATGGAGCATGCTCGATTGGTTCTTTCTAATCAATTCGTTGCATCTCCCACCTTGTTCCTTCTCACTGACCACCTCTTGGTCATCATATACACAACAAGTCTCCCCCACTTGATAGATATTTAACCCAAAATCTTATCAAGTGGTCCATCAAGCACCCATACAAAGACATGACTTGTGTCACTGACCCAACTCTCCAGGTTGCGTTCGTAGTAGACACCAAGTCCATGTAGAACGCTCTAGTTCCATGACCAGATCAAATTCAGTACCTAGGAACATACTGAGTACTCAAGTCTTAGTAGATTCAACCAATCTCCAAGCCACTCGATGCACCAGCCAAGTCCTAGCGAACATGTTCCAATCTTTAGGCTGGTCACTCTACCATGAGTCCTAACAGATTGTTCTGTTCCCTTAAGTCCTTCCTGGACAATAAGGTTTATGATTCCAGCAATTCATCAATCCTGGGTAAAGGGTACTTGTTCTTCCCAGTCACCCTGTTCAAACCCCTATCATCAATGCCCAACCTAAAGCTACCATCCTTTTTCTTAACAAATAGGACTGGTGCTGTCATGTCCCCGATCCTAGATAGGATCGCCCGGACGGGCCATGGTGCAGGGAGACGCACCAGTCAGGTCATTAGACCTTGAGACAAGCGTATCATGGTCCTGAATGAAGGTTAAGGGCATCAGTCAGCTGAGACTTAACCAGGATACGATGGAAACAAGGGTAAAGGAGTTGAGTGAGTGTTTAGGCAGCTGGACGAGTGTTGGTTTGAGTTCAATCAGCTCGGTTCAGCTGGTATTCAGTTCACCATGATCTGTTCAGCTCACAGGAGCTGGTGGACTAGCTCACTCAGCTGGGAACAGCTGGAGGTCAGCTCAATCCGGTGAACGGTGCGTTCTGGTTCGGATCAGTGTGGACGAGTCCGGGACGGTTACTGGGCGAGCCGATGGTCCGGGTGCAGGACGGTTCGACCAAATTGGTCTTAGGCTTGGGACAGGGAGTGGGCAAGCTTCCAGAGTGTGAGCTGAGGCTCAGTGATCGATTTGTCAAAGGAAGAAAAGGGGAGAAACCGCCAATGGGCGGTTATGGGACGGTTTTGGGAAGAAGGGATGTGATTTTGGGTAACTGTTCGCCCAGGCGGTTGGGGACAGTTTAAGTCGTCCTCTCTCTCTCATTTCTGCCATTCTGGTCGATTTTTACTCACTTTCACACAGAGAGAAACACAGAGAAAATTCAAGAGAGAAAGAGAGACACAAACCTTGGATTGGCCGATTTGATCCAAGAGATTGTTCTTGAGTGTTCCTGGTGTGTTTGGGCGTGTGATCAAGAGGATGGATTTGAGGCAGAAAGACAAGGAGAAGGCAAAGGAGAAAGAGAAGGAAGTCGCCCCTGGAGACCGAACTCCTAAGGTGAGAGGTGTGGCCAAGAGTAACCGGACAAGGCCGCGGATGATGGCCGTGTGAGTCTGGCCGGTTTGGATCGATTGGCCACTCCTTACTCTTACTTCTTCTACTCTGTTTTCTTCATATATATTGTACAATCGATTGTTTTATGATATTACAGGGAAGGATCTATCGATCTTAAGGCCTTGGCCTGATCAAATCCCCATGAAAGCCCCTTGTTCTTGTGTGGGATGTTCATGGCCGAGATCACTATGATCTGAGCCGGTTCTTTTGAATCTGATTATGGGAAAATTTTTCTTCTGAATTGTCATGATTTATCATGAATTTTATTTGGTATTTGGATCTCTTTTTAAAGGTGGTCAGATTTGACATTTTTGATGATTGTTCTTGACTAGATTGGATCCGACCATGCAATGTGAACTGATTCTTGTTTTGTAATCTAACCTTGTGATTGTGTGTTTGTTTGTGTTGGATCCAGGACCAGAAATGGACCGTGGTAAGGGAAAAGCACCATGAGGACCGCGGCCATGGGAAGATGTGTGGTGATTGGGTTGATTCTGAAAATTGTGTAATTATTGTAGCCTATTGTGCAACTTGTGAACTTATGCGATTCTAGTGTGTGATCTATTTATTAGGATGATGAATGATGTATGAACCTTGGTTATTATCTATGAAATATCTATTTGCCCTAGTCGATGTTGGATTGTTTAAGTGTGAATGTTGGAACCTCAAAACTCTGAAAAAGACTTAGAATTATTTAACACTTGAACTTGAATATGTAAATGAAACTGGTTGCATTGTTTGGTGAAGCCGCGGTCTGGTTGGATTGGGGAATCCAGGATCGGGTCTTACAAGTTGGTATCAGAGCATTCTTGATTCTAGGATTTGTTGGGTTATCCTAGCTCACCACACACTTGGCCGTTTGGACTCATGGTGAGATAGTTGGGTTCTAAGTAATCTTTTGTACTGATTAACTTAGGAGTGATTGAGGTTTGTGTGTTCAGTTGTGGACTAACCTTTTGTTTGTGTTTGTAACTCCTAAGGGTACAAGAAGGTATAAATCTCGGAAAGGAAAGGAGGCAACTGGAGCGTCTGGAGCAGTGGGGCAGGATGGTGCTGAACAGACCGGAGTGTTACCAGCTGGAACCATTCCAACCACAGTGCTACCCGCTCTGGTGGAGCAGGTGGACAATGCAACCGGACTTCCAGTGGGTCCAACTCTTCCTACTGAGGTTAATGAAACTAATGTGGACGAGCAGCAAGAGCAAGTCCATGGAGACGATACTGGGTTGTCCAACGTTGGTGCTGGGAGTGGCCAGAATGTTGATGCAAACAATGTTCGGGTCACTGGTGCCGAGGAGGTCATTGAGCCGACCATAAGGGGCTTGGTGGAGGCTATGCAGATCATGGGAGCTCAGATAGCCTCCTTGACACAGGCGTTCACACCATTGGTGAACTCGTCCGTGGGACAGGCTAATCCCCCGGTTCGGGTTGCTGCTGGATTGGCTGATGTTGGTGCTGGCCGTGTGGCTGAGGTGATTGAGATAGACCCACCGGTCAGGCCAGTGCATGGTATGGACTACCTGAAGGTGCTGGAGCATATCTCCAAGTTGGTAACCAAACACTTTGCTGGAAGTGTTGATCCTATGGAGGCGGACGAGTGGAGAACCAGGTTGGTTCGAAACTTCAAGTCCACACGATGTCCTGAGGATTACCAGATGGACATAGCAGTACACTTCCTGGAGGGAGATACACATAATTGGTGGTTAGCTTTGGACAATCGTACCAATGGTACCATTGAGCACTTTGCTGACTTTGAGGTTGAGTTCAACCATAAGTACTTTCCTGCTGACGCGTGGGATCGTTTGGAGTCCAAGTTCCTGGACTTGACTCAGGGACGGAGGACTGTTCGTGAGTATGAAGAAGAGTTCAACCGACTCAGGAGGTATGTGGGAAGAGAACTGGAGGATGAGAAGGTTCAAGTCCGAAGGTTCATCCGAGGCCTAAGGGTGGAACTTCGAACCTACTGTTCTGTTTGTAAGTTCCACACGGTTTCTGAGTTGGTTGAGAGGATGGCCTTGCTGGAGACCAACCTCGCCAAGGAGGGTAAGCAGAAGCTGAAGAGTGTGGTGGTATCCTCGGGTCAGAGTGGTGACAAGAAGAGGAAGAGGGACTCGACCGAGGAGGGTAAAACCTCAAGTGGTAGGTCAGAGTGCCCTAAGTGTGGTCGACACCACGGTGGAGAGTGCTGGAAGGCCATGGGTGCCTGTACTGGATGTGGTAAGATGGATCACTCAGCCAAGGATTGTCCAAGCCCGTTGGGTGAGTCCAGGACATGTCACCACTGCGGCCAGAAGGGCCACTACCGCAGGGATTGCCCTAAGTTGCAAGGCAACCAAAGTAAGGGACGTGGAGAGGCTAGCAGGCCAGTCCAGGGACGAGGCCAGACCTCAACACCTCGTGTGTATGAGCTATCCATGGATGTGGATGGGACTCAGCCTTTCCAAATGATCACTGGTAACATTCTAGACTACTACTTTTACAATTCCAGTAGAATTGCATGGTATGGAACCTAGGATGGATAGATATACTTTGATGGGTCTTGTGTAGGGACCTTAACTATTGGTGGTGTGGAAACACACACATTATTTGATACTGGAGCTACACATAGTTTTGTGAGTCCAAGTATGATAGGAAAAGGTTTGTTCCAGTATGGAACATGGGATGGTCTTGAACGAGTGAGTGCGGCCGGAGGGCAAGTTATGAACTCACTCGGTCTGGTTAAGGACATCCCTGTGGTGATCTTGGATAGGCCGATGCCTATAGATCTGATTGTTGTCCCCCTCAAGCATCATGAAGTGATCTTGGGCATGGACTGGTTGGGAAAGTATCGGGCAACTCTAGATTGTCACCGGGGAAGGGTGCAACTTGAGAACGAGTTTGGACCCCCCGATTAAGTACCAAAGAATCAAGCCAACCTCTTGTAGTTTGGTGGTTTCAGCAGTCCAAGTAGAACGGATGCTTGGAAATGGTTGTGAGGCCTTTTTGGCTACCATTTACACTGATGAGGTTGTAGGGGCCTGCGACCCAGAGGGTATACCGTTGGTTCGGGAATTTCAGGATGTGTTTGGGGCACTACAGGGCATTCCCCCTGATAGGGCTGACCCATTCATCATTGAATTGGAACCTGGAACGGCCCCATTATCAAAAAGTCCATATAGAATGGCACCAGCTGAGATGGCAGAGCTGAAGAAGCAACTTGAGGAGTTGCTTGAGAAGGGGTTCATACGCCCTAGTGTATCACCTTGGGGAGCACCAGTCCTATTTGTTAAGAAAAAGGATGGTAGCTTTAGGTTGTGCATTGATTATAGGGGTTTGAACAGGGTGACTGTGAAGAACAAGTACCCTTTACCCAGGATTGATGAGTTGTTGGATCAACTCCGTGGAGCCAAGTGGTTCTCCAAGATTGACCTGGCCTCTGGGTATCATCAGATCCCCATTGCACCAGATGATGTGAGGAAGACAGCGTTCCGAACTAGGTATGGCCACTATGAGTTTGTGGTTATGCCGTTCGGACTGACCAATGCACCTGCTGCATTCATGAAGATGATGAACGGCATCTTCAGGGAATACTTGGACGAGTTTGTGATCATCTTCATTGATGATATACTCGTGTATTCCAAGACAAAGGAGGACCATGAAAGACACCTTAGGGCGGTGTTGGGCCGCCTGAGAGAACAGAAGCTCTTTGCTAAGCTAAGCAAGTGTAGTTTCTGGCAGAAGAGCATTGGGTTCCTTGGACATGTGGTGTCTGATAAAGGAGTCTCAGTGGATCAAGATAAGATCAAATGTATCCAGGAATGGCCACAGCCAAAGAATGCTACGGAAGTTAGAAGCTTCTTAGGGTTGGCTGGTTATTACAGGAAATATGTCAAGGGGTTCTCGAGCATAGCTCAACCTATGACTAAGCTGACAGGCAAGGACGTGAGGTTCACATGGTCTGAGGAGTGTGCGAAAAGTTTTGCAGCACATGGTCTGTTGCCTGAGGCTGATCAGCCTTATGTGGTGTATACGGATGCGTCCATAACCGGTCTTGGTTGTGTTTTGACACAACATGGGAAGGTCATAGCCTATGCTTCCCGACAGTTAAGGAAGCATGAGGGTAACTATCCGACCCATGATTTGGAGATGGCTGCAGTAGTATTTGCATTAAAGATATGGAGATCATATCTTTATGGTGCCAGGGTGCAAATACTCACAGACCATAAGAGCTTGAAGTACATATTCACTCAGCCTGAGTTAAACTTAAGGCAGAGGAGGTGGATGGAGTTTGTTGCAGATTATGTTCTGGACATAGCTTATCATCCTGGGAAAGCTAACCTAGTGGCTGATGCTTTGAGCCGCAGAAGGGCTGAAGTGTCATCTGAGAGGGAGGCGGATGAACTGGAAGGGATGATCAGGTCCTTGAACCTCAACACCTTGGTTGGTTCAGATGAGCCATTGGGGTTGGAGGCAGTGAACCAGGCCGATCTCCTGACCAGGATCAGGCAAGCACAGGGCCTGGATGAAAATCTAAAGAAGGTAGCCGCCAATGACAAGACCGAGTACCAGACAACTGACAATGGTACCATCTTGGTCAATGGGAGGGTCAGTGTTCCTAATGATAAGGAACTCAAAGAAGAGATTATGAGACAGGCTCATAAGTCTAAGTTTTCAGTTCATCCTGGACTGAACAAGATGTATAGGGATCTGAAAAGGTACTACCATTGGGTGAGGATGAAATCTGATGTTGCAGAGTGGGTGGCTAAGTGTCCCACTTGTCAACTGGTGAAGGCAGAACATCAGGTTCCCAGTGGTCTACTTCAGAACCTACCCATACCAGAATGGAAATGGGATCTTTTTCACAATGGATTTTGTGACTGGATTTCCCACGACCAGGAATAAGAAAGATGCAGTGGGGGTTGTGGTTGATCGGCTAACCAAGTCGGCTCATTTCCTGCCTATCAACAAAGGGGATGGGGTCGATAGGATTGTGCAAGTGTACCTAGACGAGATAGTGAGGTTGCATGGTGTTCCAGCAAGCATTGTCTCGGACAGGGATCCAAGATTTACATCTTATTTCTGGCAGGCTTTCCAAAAGGCCTTGGGAACCAGAGTGAATATGAGCACATCTTATCATCCTCAAACGGATGGGCAGTCTGAAAGGACAATCCAAACCTTGGAGGATATGCTAAGGGCGTGTGTGTTAGACTGGGGAGAGTCTTGGGAAAAACACTTACCCTTAGTGGAGTTTGCTTACAACAACAGCTTCCATACAAGCATTGGCATGTCGCCATATGAGGCTTTGTATGGTAGGCCGTGCAGGACACCCCTATGCTGGACCCAAGTGGGGGAGCGTAGCATGTTGGGTCCTGAGATTGTAGAACAGACCACTGAGAAGATCAGGATGGTCAAAGAGAAGATGAAAGAGGCGCAGGACCGCCAAAAGAGCTATGCAGACAAGCGTAGGAAACATCTTGAGTTTGAGGTCAATGACCTGGTGTATCTCAAGATGATTACCTTTAAGGGTAGGACCAGGGTTTCTGGACGAAAGAAACTGGATCCTAGGTACTTGGGTCCATTCAGGATCATAGAGAGAGTGGGTGCAGTGGCATACAAGGTTAACTTGCCATCAGCAATGGATGCATACCACAATGTGTTCCATGTATCCCAACTCCGGAAATGCTTCTCTGAACAAGACATTGTCTTGCCCGAGATTCCTGCTGACCTTGGTAAGGACCTGGCTTTGGAAACCTTGCCGGTTCGGATTGTGGATCGGTCAGAGAAAGCTATGAGAAAGAAGACAGTTCCCATGATCAAAGTGGTGTGGGATTACAATGGTAAGGACCTCATCACTTGGGAAACAGAAGCAAAAATGAAAGCTATGTATCTGGATTGGTACATACAATTTCTTCCTGAGGAAACACTTAACATGGATTCAAGGACGAATCCCAAGTTAGTGGGGGAGACTTGTCATGTCCCCGATCCTAGATAGGATCGCCCGGACGGGCCATGGTGCGGGGAGACGCACCAGTCAGGTCATTAGACCTTTAGACAAGCGTATAAGAACTTATGGATCAACATATGGCAGTGGTGCAGAAGAAGGAACAGCCGACCGGGAGCGACGACCCAAACCGACCAAACGTCCCTTCTTCTTTGGAACCGACTGAAATATAAATAACCAAATTAAAATAATATAAATTGATGATAAAATAAAAAATCAAGAAATAAATAAATTGAACTTAAAAAAAAAAGAACTTACCGATTCAACGATTTTGTTGATTCGAACCCGGGACAAGTTGGTCGAAGCCGTCGAATCGTCATCATCGGTTTGAAGCTGAGACACTTCGTCATACACCTGAGTTTGGACCAATGTATGAGACTTCCCATTCATCCCTTTGTTGTGTTGAATATTGCGGTTCTGCAGGGATATGAGCTGTAGGAAGACTGACGTCGATCGATGTTGCATGTGGTGCGTCGATCGATGTCGAGGTCGTAGCTTCCTTCTCAAGTTGCTGACGTAAACTCTCAATTTCTGTCCTCATTTCTTCCATACTTCTGAAAAGCTCATTGTAGCCTCTATCCAAAGGTTGATGTGTATCTTCTACCAATGTTTTGAGCTCCTCTCCCAGTTCTCCTGAGCTCCTTAAATACCAAACACCATCTCATCGATTTCATCTTTGGTGTAGAGTTCTGGTGCCAGTCTTGTGAGTGTGAAGGAAGTGGCATGTTCTGGAAGACAGATGTGGCTCTCTTCAAAAAGAGATGCTCTTTCCAATAATTTCCTGATGTCGTCCTTTGTGACAGGTATCATCTCACCAGCTACGCCTAGTGCGTGTCCACACTCACCTCTGTTGACTCCATACTCGCCCCTTTGTTCCCAAGTGAACATTCTGGCTCCGTACATGTCAAAAGCACGGTTCCCACATTCATACCATCTGTCGATCGACGTTGGTTCATCTCTATCGATCGACGTTGGTGTTACCCTGTCGATCGATGTCTCCACTGTACCGTCGATCGATGCTTGCCCTTTTGGTTGGCGTGATAGATCTGGATTGATCTATGTTGTGGCGACTCCTACGTGGTTGTTAGGATCTGTTTGAATGATGTCTGGAGTGCCACGTTGCTGTGAGAATAGGTTGTCGGGTCCATTGGCTACTTGAAGGATGTCTGCTATGTCCTCTCTGGACACTTGTAAAATCCTTCCATCCATTGCACGTGCGTTGCCATCTGGGTCCCTGAAAATACCAAATTCATCAGGTGTTAGAAAACCGTAATCAATGTTTGCATTATTATTTAATTTAGAAATATAAAGATTAGGGTTTAGAGTAGTATCGATCGATGACAGAGTAATTTCTGCAGAACTTGTGTTCTTGAGATGATTGCTCTTCATGGATTTTTCTGTTGATGTAGAAGGAAGAGTGTTCATCTTTTTTGCTTGTGTGTTTGCTCTGATGTGCGTAGGTGGTTTTGGGGGTGCATAACGATTTATATAGGTATATTTAAACCTAGTTGGGGAGGGAATATTCTCCTGCTCCTGAATTTTCACTGCGGCGCGAATATCGATCGATGTTCCAGTACGTGTGTCGATCGACGTGAGCGGTTGTTTTGCTGGACGAGGGTGGGTATCGACCGATGTGGAGTGCACAGCGTCGAACGATGTTGGAAACATGTTGGTTAACTTATGTGTTTTAAGTCTTTCATCCTGCAAAGACATTTCTATTGCACGTTCTTTCCAATAATCCTCATCGTGTTCCTCTGTATGTTCCTCATTAGGTGAAGTAATTACAGTGTCAACTGCAAAACTTTCATGGAAACCACTGTCGGCCCAACTGCCTATGGAATAATCATCATGTCCTCTCTTGCTTGGAGGTTGGAAGGCAAAGTGTTGGTAACAATGATTAGGTGAAGCGAAATGGTCAACTGGGTACATTACATCGAGTGACGTGTTGTTGCGGTCATCGGTCTCCGTTGACTCATTGGAATCGATCGATGGAAAGGTTGGGGTGTCGATCGATTTCGAGTACTCTGTTTTGTACTCTGATTCATACTCTGCTCCACAATGGCATGCGCCAATGAGGCCAAGTTCTTTCCCGTAATCCACAGAATTAATGACCTTTCTCTTAGGTCGGATGGGGTCGTAGTGGATGTTTGGGTCTATGAGCGTTATACACAATTTGTTTTTGTTCATGTCACATACGGCTCCTACTGTAGCTAGGAAAGATCTTCCAAGCAAAAGTGAAGAGTTCCAGTTAAGCTCCCTGTCTAGGATATGAAAATCTACAGGGACAAGGGCATTACCAATCTGTACCTCCAGATCTCTTATGATTCCTCCTGATCGTATCTCTGAAAGATCCATGAAGGTGAAGGATTCCGTTGTAGGTTCGATGGTCAAACCAAGCTGGTCTGCCATGATCCTAGGGAGGATACTAACTGATGCTCCTGTGTCACACATTGAATGGGGAAATTCAACACCCTTGACTATGCATGGTATTGCAAACTTCCCAGGATCACTCTTCTTTGTCAATGTGATAGTGTGTTTCATCTTCTCTCTGACTTGATGAAACATTCTCCTAATGTCCTCCTCAGTTACCTTTATTTCTCTGAAGAACATCCACAACCGGTGTGTGAAGTAAGATTCATCAAAAGGTTTTTCGATTGGGATTCTGAGGACTCTTTTAGTGAAACCATCCATCTCCTTATCGTTAGCTTCCCGCTTAAGGTTTTTAGGAATCTTCTCCTTTCTTTTCCTTAACCTTCTCCCTTCAGCTTCTTGAACTGATTCAGGTGAACTATTTAAAGGGTTCGGTTTTGGTTCGGGTGGGTTAGCTAATGGTTTAGGTGGTGGTCTGAGTGCGTTGATGTAATCATTATCTATTGAGGGTAACCGCACTCGGTATGTCAGAGGTGCCTGTCGATCGATGGGAGGTGTGTTGTGACGATCGACGTCGGACTCACTCTGTTGATCGATGGTTGGCTCAACCGATCGATCGATTTTATCATAGAAAGGGGAGGGTGGGTGAGGATGCTTAGCTGCGAATTCTTCATGAGTTAGAATTCGAACCGCATTGCATTCAGTCGATTTGGCAGACGACGTCGATCGATGACTAGAGTAATCCGTCGATCGATCTTCATCATGGTATGTCGATCGATACGAGTTCATCGACATCGGTCGACACCATTGGGATCCGCCGAGACTCATGGAGCTTTCGATTTTGAAGTCTCCTTCCTCAAGCTTTTCATTTTTCACCACTTGCCAGAAATCATCATCTATGATGGCATTTACGTGGTGTTTCCCTTTGTCGGCTCCTGCCTCTCTAGAGAAAGCTTCTTGCCTCTTTATAGTCTCACCCGTCTGAATTACTTCGGTTTCAAGTTTTCTCACCTGAGTCCCTAAGGTCTCGATTTTGGTGTTCAGATTGTTGTAGGCGGAGTCTATTTTACCGTTAAAATTCACGGTGATTTGTTGTTGTCCCAACAGTACTCGATCAAGCATTTCTTCGATCTTGCTTTCCTGAGTTTGGGGTGGTGGATTTTGGTAGTAAGAGTTTGAGTAGCTTTTGTTGTTGTTGAAGGGTTTTTGAAATTGTGAACTTTGGTTACTTCTTTGGCCATTTCCAAAGAAGTTTCTGTTTCCGCCCTGGTTTCCAAATTTCTGGAATCCGGTACCTCCGATGTAGTTCACATTTTCTTCTCCTTCTCGTGCACCACATCTAACTTAGCTCTTACTTCGTCCATCTGTTCCTTCCCGATAGAGGCTACAGACTTCTTCCGTTTAGAGTCAGTGTTTTTGGTGCTGCTGCTGTTAGCAAGGTTTTCGATAAGTCTCACAGCTTCTAACGGATGAGCTCTAATATCAAGGGCCATTTGATACTGTAAGGCGAGACCTCGGAAGAAAGTGCTTAGCAGCTGCACTTCGTTAAATCCGTGGTGTGGACAGTCTCGCTGGAAGAACCTAAATCTAATCCACGCATCTTTGAAGGACTCTCCAGCCTTCTGCGAGAATGTGGAAATTTTGTTCCGAAGTTCTTCAGCGCGCGCCTCATCGAAGAAGTTTCGTAAGAAAGCATTCTTGATGTCGCTCCAGGATGTTAAAGATCCTGTGGGTTACTGCCTAAGCCAGTGCATCGCTTCTCCATTCAGCGTGTATCTGAAGAGCTTGCACAGCAGGTAATCTTCGGAGACTCCTTCCATCTGAATAGCAGCGATTAGATCCTCGAACCATTCCAAATGGTCCATAGGATGCTCGTGCGGTAACCCAGAGTAGGGTATCTGCTGGGCATGCACCTGAAAAGACAAGAAAAAGATATTAGAAAGGGGGCAGAGAAAAGAATAAGAATCAATAAAACTAAATCTAATGGCGATCAAAGCTCCCCGACAACGGTGCCAAATTTGATACCACTCAAATTATCCTAAGGAGTGTTACTCTCATCAAAAGAGGTTCAGATGTAGTACTTAGGGATGAAATCCACAAGGAGCTAAGGAACAATTAAATCTAGTGTTTATTAATTCTAAAGGTTGTAAATGTTTAAATGAAATAGCAATAGTAACAAGCGAGTAAATAATAAATGTAACTTGGTTGGAAATTATATTAGATACAGGGCCACTATTCAGGTGCTGGAGATTATAATACCTATAGATGCCTAACTGTTGCATGCATGATATATTAGAGCTCATTCGCTTAACTCAGTGATCAGCTGCCGCATGTACCACTGGTTAACAGACTAGATCTCGTGTCTCAACGGTTAGTATGCAGACAACGAGAGAGTGTTGATCGATGGTCTATTAAGACGTCGACCGATACACCTTTGCCAACGTCGATCGATAGTCAGTTGAGGACATCGATCGACGGGTTTTAGCCAGGCCTATGCGCGAGTATGAAATGCCCTACTAAGATGCTAAATTGGCGGTTAGCCCTCTCTAGCAGTCCTAATATGATAGATAGATGTCAGGATGGGATAACAAGGGTGCTTGAGTATGCAATCCTATGATCAAGTTATAGTTAGCAAGGCTAAAACAAGCAATGAATACAAAGCTATCATGAATATCACAACAAGGCAGATCTATAGTTTGGGGCTAATCCCACAAACCTATCTGGACCCTGATCTAACAGTTGAACTACTCAGACATAGCAAAGCAATTCATAACAATAAAGGAATAGAAACTCATAGTATAGATGAAAAGAAATGGAAACAAGGAATTCCAATCACAAGTGATCTTCTCTCCCCAATGAAACTTGTAACAAAACTAGGTCTAGAAAAAGCTCTCTTGCCGTCAAAAACACTTAGGCAGTATATATTCTACTAGGTTAAAAACTCGTCAGGGCATTTTGGTAATTTGGCTTGGCCTTGGTTTTTAAGTATGCTGAATCCAAAATGTCGCGTCTGGTGTCTCGACATCGATCGATGGTACTTGTGTCCATCGATCGATATTAATCTTCATCTGTCGAGGCATTTCCTGATATCGATCGTCAGCACTGATGCGCATCGATCGATTGTTCTTCCTCTCGTCGACCTCTAAGTGGTCAGCTCGGGTGAAATGTCCTTTAAGCTCCGAAATGCTCCAAAATCATAGCTTTACTCCGAAATGCACCTGAACCTGAAAACATACCTAGAAGTGTAGAAAACATAGATATATATATAGTAAAATACTTATATACCATGGATAAAAATGGGTCAAATCCAAGGTATATCAGCAAGCCAGCAAAGAACCATATCTTATGACCAAGACCGCAAGACGGAGTTATTCAAAAGCTGAACGTCATCACTACACATCAAGGAGGAACATTTCGTGAAGCTAAGTAATTGCGCAACTAAGATTTCGAGGACGAATTCTATTAAGGGGAGGAGAATGTGATAACCCGTCCTTTGGGATAAAATGGTCGAGAGAGCAAAAGTCAGAATCCAGAGCCGAGCTTTTGGGAATCAAAACAATTGAAGGAATGTTAAGTTTTGATCACTTAAGACTTAACATGGATCGAAGAAAATAGAAGATTGGTTGAGCATCAACTTTGTTGTCGAGTCGCGGGCAATACAGATCGATCGGGAAATTTGAAGTACGAGAAGGTCGAAGAATGGATCGTGAGTGAAGCATGAGTTAAGATAAGATGCTCTACCATTGTTAGAAGTGTCTTAGATTTATCAGCTGGCAGTTTTGGAAGAATCACATTATTGAAGCACGATGGTTTAGAAGCTCGACGTTTTTGAAGATTGACGTTTCTTCATCGCGAAGTTTTCTCGGAATATCTTCGTATAAGTAAAATATTATTCTGAAGACATTATAAGTTGGAATCAGGATGGGAAGTAAGCAGGATGGGAAGCAAGCACGACGGGATTGAAGCACGACGGGAAAATCCTAAGTTGGGCGAAAACCCTAATTTCGGTATTACGAAATTCTTTGAGGAAGCCGGAGGCTCGGGAAATATTTTTGAAGGATATCAGAAATCATCTGTAGTTTATTAAAAATATTTAGTGAATCAGAATGGGAGTGGAAAAATATTCGGGACTGATCGCGGGTCAGAAATTCACAAGAAGGGTCGAAATTGCGCAAAGGAACCGAGAAGCTCGAGGTGGCTTGATCTAAGGGATAAGAACGTGGTTGCAACTGTCTAACCAGCTGAGTGTCAATAGAAGCTCGAGGTGTCGCCGTGCATGAAGCAGGAACATGCAGCATGACAAGTTGAAGCACGAAGTGTCGCGATACCTGCAACCGAAGCATGCTGATCGACACGCAGAGAGCGGTGTGTCGCGACGCATGCATTACATCCATGCTGATCGACATCTGGTCGTCCAGGCAGGAGAAGAGGTGTCAAGTTTGCATGAGTTTGGTCCATGCTTACTGCCATGTGGAGCACGAGGTGCCGCGACGCATGCAACCAGAGCCATGCTAGCCGACACACGGGCTGCCACCAACTTCAATCTGATTTGCTGCTGTATCCTATATAAAGACCACGACCCCTTCTCATTTCATTCATCCAGACCTTTCAAAATCAAGTTAAAAAGTGGGTTAGAGAGAGAGAAAGAAGTAGAAAAAGAAAGTAAGAGGTTGTGAGCTATTTCGAGAGTTTTAGAGAGTTTTCGAGATCAGTTTCTCTACTGATTTCAAGTCAGCGCCTAGGGAAGGTTCTGGACAACTGAAGATCAACCAATTGAAGATCAATTCAGATGGGAAGCAAGGCAACGTGGTTAAAGAGAGAGAAAAAGAGAGTGTAGCTGAGTTCCGAAGATCGATACTTCACCAAGAAGCGAAGTTCTGTCCAATTGAAGAATTTCTGCAATTGTTATGCGGAAGCTCGGCCCAAATCAATCTGTCCACTCTACTAATATTCGTTGATGATCAAGTGGAGGTGCTGTCCAAGATCAGTTCAGTTCCATGGTTTCAGTTCAGTCGAGGTTATGATTTGATACTCTGTTCAGATTTCGGAAGAATTGTTCAGAAGCTAAGGAAGGTGCTGTTCGAGTTGAGTTCAGTCCAGACCAGTATCAGGGGAGGTTCTGTACAAGTCAAGATCAGTCTAGTACAGTCCATTCAAGTCGTCCATTGGGTTTTGGCTAAGTCCTATTCGATCAACCAGCTGCTTATCGGCATAGAACACTGTGAGTTGGTTTTGTGTGAATTCCACTTGGAATTTTGGGTAGATCGAGTTGCATATAGATTAGAATGATCACGTTATTGCATGGTAGAGTCCTTAGGGTTATTTTATTTATGGAACCGGACTCAGTTTAGCAAGGGCTAAGCTTAGATGAATGGAATTAAGACTTAGTTGATAACCTGATTAGGACTAGGATTAGGATGCATCATGTTTTCTATTATTGCATGTTGATTGGTTGAGTGCAGGTTCCTGTTATCTTTAAGGATAGTTTCATAGCAGGAGGCTGGACTATCTGGATAACGGTTTGATTTAATTGATTAGTAGTGATTATTATTGCTTAGTTGTTTAGTAGTTAGTACTAAGGGTCTTAGGCCATATAGGCCGGACTACTGGTACAATGGTTAGTCTTGTGGAGTCGAGTGTTTAGTTAGGATCTGGAACTTTGGCTTTAGGTTAGGTTCTAGATTGAGTTTGTTTTGTTGTGAGTGTGCCGACAGTATGTGCGAAATCCGCCCATACTAGGCTTGTGTAGGGGTGATTAGTGTTTCCTCGGCCTCGTACCCAGCGGGTTCAAGGAAACCCCTTATTCGCTGGATCGGGAAGACTCAGACGAACGGGGTCATGTCCTATGGCTGAGTATTACACAACGGTGTAATGTGGCAGTGACTCGAAGGACTGTGGGATGTCGCGCGGTGACCCGAAGGACTGTGGGCTGCGGTCGGTTGAAAGTTCCTTCTTTTGGCCTTTGTGGTAGGGAGATAGGATATTGCCGATAGAGAGGAGGAACCCGAAGTCACCAGGGCCCAGGTTAGAGTGTTGTGTTAGAGTGTCGTAGAGGATTATGGAACCCTTGATTCAGTGTAGCACCGATATACGGTGTTACGAGTTAGATCGAGTCGTAGATACTCATAGTCTTATTATTGTGAATGTGTTTGTGGTTGATTGATTTGCTTGCAGGTTTTGACATTAAGTCCTAAGTCTGGCTTAGGTACCGGATTAAGCTTGATGTGTATTTCGTTAGTGTAGGCCTGACGTTGGCCTGTATGTGTTTGAGTGATTGCTTGTGAAGGGTGGTGGATATTAAAGCTATGCGGTATCATTGGTTGGCCAATCATGTTCTTGTCTGATTATTGGTCGACTGGTTAATGATCCTTGTATAGTCTAAGTGTCTAACACTACATGAGTATTGAACTCAGGCGTATATATGGTTAACTAGGGATTGGTTGTTGAGTTGTTTGCATGCAGGTTCCCGTTACTTGGAATTTGGATCATGGCAGGAGGCCAGGTCTAATCTGAGTAACGGTTTGTTTAGTTTTAGCTTTGATTGCTTGCTTAGGATAGATTGCTTGTTATTTTGGGTTGCCTGGGTTAGTTTCTAGGTTTGGGTAGAGGTAGCCAGATCACTGAGTAACATTAGGTTACTCATCCAATTCCGTTGTCCTTTTTGCAGGTCGCTTTAGGTAAGGATGATCGGATAGCTTGGTGCTGGACGTTAGGACTGCCGGTGTAGATTTTCATGCCTTTTTGTAAACGGTATTGTGGATCTGTGTTTAGCTGACTCGATTTTGGCATTAGGCCGGGACCGGTCTCAATTATATCAATGTATGGATATTTCTCTAATTAATAAAGTAATTGTTTTATATGCGCTTCATGAGTACTCTGATATTTGACTAGTCCGGTCTAACACAACGTTAGGTCGTAGTACGGGTTGAAAAGCCTTAGGCATCAATCTAACGATAATGCTAACTCTTGGCCGGGTTGCAAAGCCTTGTGCCTTGATGCAGCGGGACGAGTTAGTGGATGAACTGATTGAGCTCGTGAAGTAAATTTTGTGACTCTGACCGGATCGTCCCTAACCTGTCACGTAGCGCTTTCGGACCATGGTGTTGGGTTGGACAGTCAGTCATGTTCTTGTTTGATTGTTGGCTGGCCAGTTGGCCTTTCATCTCCAACCCTTGGTGTGGGTCTTCCGTCGGTCATGTTCTTGTTTGATTGTTAGCCGGTGGGTTGACCTATGCTTAGGACGGTTCGGGGGTGTTACAATACATGTTGCTGGTAAACCCACACATGTATTGTTCGACTCGGGGGCAACACATAGTTTTGTGACCCCTGAAGTAGCTGCCCAGTTTTGGGATTGTTTTGTGGTTGACAGGATAAATGTGGCCGTCTTGACCCCCGCAGACCGAACCCTTCAAGCAAATCAGTGTATCAAGAATGTTCCATTGGTCATTCAAGGCAAAGAGTTTGTGGCAGATCTGTTAGTCGTGCTTTTGAAAGGGTACGAGGTAATCCTTGGAATGGATTGGTTATCGAGCTACAGAGTTCAGGTCGACTGTGGAAAGGGAAGGTTGTTGTTCGGCAGAGATAAACGACCAGAGATGGTATACTATGGAATCAGTCCTAGTATGACTGTGTCTTTGGTAGCAGCAATGAGAGTACAAGATCTGTTTCAAGATGGGGAAGTATATTTGGTGACCTTATCGGTTAGTGGAGGAGCCACTAATGATGAAGTTAAGGTCGAAGACATTGAAGTGGTCCAGGAGTTTGAGGATGTATTTGCACCACTAAAGGAATTACCTCCACCTTGGAGTAATCCCTTTAGTATTGATTTGGAGCCTGAAGCAAAACCTATAGCTAAGGCACCATATCGGATGGCACCTGCGGAGTTGGCCGAGCTAAAGAAACAATTGGAATATCTATTGGAAAAGGGATTCATCCGGTCAAGCTCTTCACCTTAGGGAGCTCCTGTGCTATTTGTGAAGAAGAAGGACGGAAGTATGAGGCTGTGTTTCGATTATCGTGGTATCAACAACATCACGATAAAAGATAAGTATCCTCTTCCAAGGATAGACGAGTTGTTAGACCAACTAAAGGGAGCTAGTTGGTTTTCGAAGATTGATTTGGTGTCAGGGCATCACCAAATTCCTATTGCCGAGTCGGACACTATAAAGACGGCGTTTCAGACGAGGTATGGGCAGTACGAGTTTGTAGTTATGCCCTTTGGTCTCACAAACGCACCTGCGGCTTTCATGCGCTTGATGAATGAAGTGTTTCACGACTACCTTGATAAGTTCGTGATCATTTTCATTGATGACATTCTGGTGTATTTGAGAAGTAAGGAGGAGCACAACGAGCATCTGAGACTGGTTATGGAGAGGTTACGGAATCAGAAGCTATTTGCCAAGTTCAGCAAGTGCTCGTTTTGGAAGAGAGAGATAGGATTTCTGGGTCACATAGTATCAGGAGAGGGCGTGGCTGCTGATCCAGAAAAGGTCCAAGCCATACGAGAATGGCCTCGACCTACCACTGTGACAGAAGTGAGGAGTTTTCTTGGACTTGCGGGCTATTATCGGAAGTTTGTTAAGAACTTTTCCTCCATTGCAAAGTCTTTAACTAAACTTACCGCTAAAGGAGTTCCTTTCTTATGAGTTGAAGGAATCCTTCACGACCGCACCTGTGTTAGCTTTGCCCGAGCAAGGTAAACCTTACACGGTTTACACGGATGCTTCACGAGTTGGGTTAGGTTGTGTTCTTATGCAAGATGGGCGAGTCATCGCGTATGCCTCGCGACAACTACGGAAGCATGAGGATAACTACAGTACACATGACTTCGAGTTAGCGGCCGTGGTGTTCGCTTTGCGAATTTGGAGATCCTATTCGTATGGAGAAGAAGTGGAGGTATACACGGACCATCAAAGTCTTAAATACCTCTTCACTCAGCCAGATCTCAACCTGCGCCAGCGTAGGTGGATGGAGTTTGTGGCTGACTACGACATACAGATTCACTACCATCCTGGTAAAGCGAATGTTGTTGTGGACGCCTTAAGTCGAAGAAAGTTGGACGCAGATTTAGAAAAAGAAGTGGAGCTGTTGAACCAGGAGTTGAAACAAGTGAAGTTGGTCGTTTTGGAAGGGCAGACAAGTGAGCCATTGGGACTTCAAGCGGTGAATCAGGCCAGCTTGATTCAGAGAATTAGAGAGGAAAAACTTAAGGATGAGAAGCTGTTGAAGATCTCTGAGGAACTCAAAGGACAAGGCAGGCCAAGTAATGCTGGATACTACTTGGCCGAGGATGGAACCTTGCTAATTAATGGGAGGATCACGGTTCCTAAAGGGCAAGGGCTGAGACATGAGATACTAAGGATTTCACATCATTCTTTACATAGTATCCATCCTGGAAGTTTGAAGATGTACCGAGACGTGAGAAGATACTATCATTGGCCGGGCATGAAGAGGTCAGTAGCACAATGGGTTGCTCAGTGTGCAACTTGTCAACAAGTCAAGGTCGAGCATCAAGTACCAGGAGGATTGTTACAAAGTATTCCGATACCTCAATAGAAATGGGACTCGATTTCCATGGATTTCATTACCGGATTACCCACTGCGCCAGGTAGATCGAACAACTCGATATGGGTGATTGTGGATAGGTTAACCAAGGTCAAACACTTTTTGCCTATGCGGGACACTGATAAAGTTGAAGTTTTGGCCGAGCTATACATCGACCAAATCGTGAAATTACATGGTGTACCCTCAGACATCATCTCAGATCGCGATCCAAGGTTCACAGCATCATTCTGGGAAGCATTCCAAGAAGCCTTGGGAACTAAACTGTACAGAAGCACGGCGTTCCATCCAGAAACAGATGGCCAAACGGAGAGGACCATTCGGACCATCGAGGACATGCTGCGGATGTGTATTTTTGATTGGGCAGGAACTTGGGAGAAGCATTTACCATTGGTTGAGTTCTCGTATAACAACAGTCATCATTCGAGCATAGGGATGTGACCTTATGAAGCTTTATACGGAAGGCCATGCAAGACGCCTATGTGTTGGACGGAAGTGGGCGAAAGAAGAATATTTGGGTCACCTATTGTTCAGGAGACCATGATTAAGCCGGAGACGATTCAGGCCAACATGAAGAAGGCTCAAGACCGTCAGAAGAAGTACGCAGACTAGTCAAGAAGAGAGGTAACTTTCGAGATAGGAGATTGGGTCTATTTGAAAGTTACTGCACAGAAAGGGAAGGACGAATTTGGCAAGGTCGGGAAACTTAAGGTCAGGTTCATTGGTCCATACAAGATCATCGGGAAGGTTGGTGAGGTAGCTTACCGTTTGGATCTGCCAGCGGATATGCATCTACATCCTGTATTTCATGTTTCCATGCTTCGGAAACATATACGGGATCCAAGTGCTGTTGAACCCGAGAGACTAAAGGAGTTCAGGACAAACCATACGTATCCGGAAGGACCAATCAGATTGGCAGAACGGCGTATTCGGAAGCTCAAGAATCGTGAGATTGCTCAAGTACAAGTGTTCTGGAGAAGACAAAACAGGATTCATGTTACTTGGGAGGATGAAGCGAGATTTAAAACCGATCACCCGGAGTTTATCCGAGAGGACGTTGTGATGGATAAAGGAGGCCCCTCAGAGCCTTAGAATTCGAGGACGAATTCTGTTAACGGGGGGAGAATGCAGAAACCCTTAAAAAAAAAAAAGAGAATGGTTGAATATCTTTTGGGTTGTCGAGTCGCGGACGATCAGATTGTTCTTGTCTAAACCATGAGTCAAGTATGCCACTAGACAATGGTTAGAAAATGTGGTAGATTGATTCAAAGGACGTTTGAAGAATGACACTTTTGGAAGCACAAGAGGAAGATCGGAAATTGGGTGAAAAACCCTAAATTCCGGTATTATGGAATTTTTCAAAAAGCCGGAAGCTCGGGAAATATTTTTCCTTAAGATCAGAGTTTAAATGGAGGTTATTAAAAATACTCAGGCCATCAGAACGGGCGTAGAAATATATTTGGGATTGATCGCGGGACGAAAATTCACCGGAAAGGTCGAAATCGGCCGAATTGACCAAGAAGCTCGAGGTGGCTTGATGTGTATGTGTTCAGGACGTAGTGTCAAACTCCTGGGAGTATGTGGTGCTGCAGTACATGCAACCTGTACATGCAAGATGACAAGTGGAGCACGAGGTGGATCGGCCAAGCACGAGGTGTTGCAATGCATGCGACCGGGGCATGCGGCCAGACATGTGGAGGACATGCTGTCTCCTTGCATGGAGCCAGGCCATGCATCCAGACAGGTAGAGGGCGTGGTGTCATCATGCATGAGACTGAGACATGCAGCCAGCCATGTGAAGCACGAGGTGTCGCCGCGCATGCGTCTGGAGCCATGCGAACGGACATACGGGCTGCCGCACGGCTTGTTCCTGATTGGTTGCTGATTCCTATAAATAGTCCACGACCCCCTCTAATTTCAACCCATCCAGAACACATCAAACCTAGTTCCAAACGTAAAGAGAAAGCAAAGAATGAAAGATCGAGTTTCGATAGTTTTCGAGCGATTTAAGCAGTTTTCGAGAACAATTACTCTGCCGATTTGGAGTCAGCATCTGGAAATGGTTCTTTTCAAGTGAAGAGAAATCAGTTCTAGTGGACACCAGTTCAAGTGGAGATCAGTCAAGAAGAGGGTCTACTTGTGAATGTCGGGAAAGGGTTCGGATCGCAGAAGTTGGGTTTGGGGTCAACGCCACGGTCAACCAAAAACTGTGAGTTATAATCAATTGATTGCTGAGTTGTTTTCATGCAGGGTCCCGTTACTTGGATGTTGGATCATGGCAGGAGGACAGGTCTAACTGAGTAACAGTTTGACTAGTTAAAAATTGAGGTTAGGTTGATTAAGTTGATAGCATGCTTGTTATTGCTTGAGAACCGTAGTAGCATGCTAATGGTTAGGTTGATTGGTTAGTTAGCGAATGCGGAATGCTTAGATAATATCGCTAAGTTGTGGATAGTTAGGTATTCTGGAATTAGTCTTATGTTAGATTCTGGAATATGATTGATTGTGTTAATTTGCGATTAATACTAGGAACCTTGTGTTATTTTACCGGTTTTAGTATTAATCATATATTGGCCATAGAGCATTTGTGTAACACACAATGCTAGGCATGTTTGAGGTGGATGTGTTGATTGTGTGGTAATTAATCCTAGAAACCTTGTGTTATTTTTACCGGGGTTAGTATTAATCGTATATTGGCCGATAGAATTTATGTAACCCACAATGCTAGGCATATTGGGGTGAGTTAGTGTTCCTTCAGACCTCGTACCAGGCGGGTTCAAGGAAACCCCTTATTCGCTGGATAGGGAAGACTCAGATAGACGGGGTCATGGCCTATGGCTGAGTTATTACATGACGGTGTAATGTGGTAGTGACCCGAAGGACTGTGGACTGTCGCGCGGTGACCCGAAGGACAGTGGGCCGCGGTCGGTTGAAAGTTCCTTCTTCTGGCCTTTGTGGTAGGAAGATAGGATATTGCCGATAGTGAAGGAGGAACATAACGTCACCAGGGCCTGAGTTTGTTATATATATTATATCGTGTTTTGGGTTGTTAAACCCTGGTTTAAATCGAGTTTGAGTTTGGTGATGAGCTAATAATTAGCATAATGCTAGTTATCTTGCTATCGTTTCCGCTGTGTATTTTGGATATTGCTTATTGTTATTGAATTGTGTTGTTTGGCGAACCTCTCGCTTTAGATTGTTCGGGGTGGGATAGCGAGGGGTTGTATTTGTTAACTCACCCCTCACTCGTTGTTGTTTTCAGGTTACCAGTAGTGAGCTCATAGAAGGCGCGGGAGGCTAGGCTGGCTGGTGTAGATTTGCATCTTTTTGCTTAAGACGCTTTCAGAATATAAGTATGTACTTTCGCTTTCTTGGCATGCCACCACTTGTATAATATTTTGTGTATTGTAAACCAGATATTATATAAGATAAATAAAGTGAATGTTTTGTGAAAATGCCTGGTTGTTCTGATATTAGCTTGTCCGAGCTAACACAACGTCAGATTGGAGTACGGGTTGAGAAGCCTTAGGCTTTTGTCTGATGGGACGTGTTAGTGGGCGGCCTGGTCTAGTTACGAATTGCACTTTTTGTAACTTTGGCTGGATTTCCCGTTAACCCATCATGTAGCGCTCCTGAACCTTCGTAGACGGTCGGGCCATCGGTCATGTTCTTCTTTGATTGTTGGCCGGTGGTTCGACCTATGCCTAAAATGGTTCGGGGGTGTTACAGAGGTGGTATCAGAGCATGGTTTCGTCCATGCGTGACACAAGTGCTTTTTAACGATTTTATAGAGTCAAAGGAGTCGCAAAATGATGATTAGGAAACCAGCCGCTTCCCGTAGTAGGATTATGACTTACCCTTTTGATTGTGTGCAGATGGCTAATCGCGGGACAGGTGATGATGGACGAGGTCGGATATGGGGAGAGGGTTTGTATTGGACAGGCAGAGGATTGAGTTACAGATCAGATAAGAATAATGGAAATGGCATCAGTGAGATGTTTGGACACGATAGGAGCCATCTGCAGAGAACAAGATCTTTACCTGTTTACGATAACATTACTAGAGTGAGAGAAGACAGTATGGCTTGCTTTGAGCACTCTAATTTCTTCAAAGTAACAGCACCGGAGGAACGACCTGGCTAGTTAAGGCCAGGAGCATATCACCGACGGAAGAGACAAGCCAACCGGTGCTCACCGAAGGCGGACCGGGCGACCCATCCCAAAGTTCAACTACGAGCTTTTTAACTGCAACAACTTAAATATACGCTATTGGAGCTGGAATTACCGCGGCTACTGGCACCAGACTTGCCCTCCAGTGGATCCTCGTTAAGGGCTTTAGATTGTACTCATTCCAATTACCAGACTCAAAGAGCCCGGTATTGTTATTTATTGTCACTACCTCCCCGTGTCAGGATTGGGTAATTTGCACGCCTGCTGCCTTCCTTGGATGTGGTAGCCGTTTCTCAGGCTCCCTCCCCGGAATCGAACCCTAATTCTCCATCACCCGTTACCACCATGGTAGGCCACTATCCTACCATCAAAAGTTGACATGGCAGAAATTTGAATGATGCGTCGCCAGCACTAAGGCCATGCGATCCGTCGAGTTATCATGAATCATCAGAGCAACGGGCACAGCCCGCGTCAACCTTTTATCTAATAAATGTATCCCTTCCAGAAGTCGGGGTTTGTTGCACGTATTAGCTCTAGAATTACTACGGTTATCCGAGTAGTAGTTACCATCAAACAAACTTTAACTGATTTAATGAGCCATTCGCAGTTTCACAGTCTGAATTCGTTCATACTTACACATGCATGGCTTAATCTTTGAGACAAGCATATGACTACTGGCAGGATCAACCAGGTAGCATTCATAAATCAGGGCAAGACCACGTCATATTCCCGCAAACACATGGAAAGTGGGAACAGACGCAGACTTGACCGTCATCTTTTGTCCGGAGACAAACATGCTTAGCGGGACATAATTTCTTCGAGTCACCGCCACAATATTTCCGCAACCGAGATCTCAGCAAACAGCTTATTCACCTTTGCGAACAATGCATAAATTATGCAAAGACGCAAGGATCACAAGTGCCGGCTTATGTGTTCACGACTTCCCCACTGAAGGAGATGCCGCAAACAACATTTTAAGCAAAGCTTAAAAATTCCTTCTAGATAGGTATGCAACACATGCCCCAGATCAGTTCAACAAGCATAAAACTACGCTAGTGAAGAAACTGAGGAGGATAGTTGGTCTGTAGTTGGGTGCGCGAGCACAGAACCTACAAACACTAGCTATCCAATCACCACTCATACGCCAAATGTTCATTTGCCCCGCTAAAATCAATCTTTCCAACCACTCTTGATATGTAATCAAAAGAGCAACTGGAAGACGGGTGAAACCAGGCCAAGACCACACAAGCGCGAAAATTTGAAGTTAGGGACAAAACGGTCCGCCGGAAAATTCACCAGAAAAGTTACCGGAAAATTCACCGGAGACAATCTGGCCAACGACCTTAACCTAGCCATCGATAGTGTTGGACCGAGCAGTCCAACATTACATACCCATTCGGGTACTGAGGGTAGGCTCAAAAGAGTGCCTACCCCTTATATAGACAAAACACTATTTTTCAGTTTGTGACCAGTAGACATTGGTTGTGTTCCGGGAGTATTTTTAATGTAAAAAAAAATACTTCGAATTTGAATCTGATTTTTTGCATGCTTCATAAGAATGGATAAAGCTATTTTCTGGTACATTTTCACGATTTTCTTTTGCTTCTAACCATGTATTTTGCATGCTACAAAGTTCGGTGTTTCGTGGTCTAAACGGATTTCTACAGCAACTTTTGATCAACACTCGACATCCTAAACTCTTTGTTGACATATTTTGGATGTTTCCTTTCAGAAAAATTTCTTCAAAAATATTTATTTTTAAATTTTTGGCTTCTCGGGTGATTTTGGCTGTCCGTGGGTGATTTTGGCCCACGTGGGCTATCTGTTCAGTACACACAGGACGTCCGTGTGTGTCCGTCAGCACACACAGAACGTCTGTGGCTGTCCATCAGTACACATATCAGCACACTGGTCCTTGGACTCAGCACGCTGGCCCTTCCCGTGGACTGTTTGGGTGATTTTGGCCCATTTTGGTCCTTGGACTCAGCACGCTGGCCCTTCCAGTACACACAGGACGCCCGTGGGTGTCCGCCAGCACACACAGGACGTCTGTGGCTCTCCGTCAGTACACACAGGACGTCCGTGGCTGTCCGTGTGTGTCCATCAGCGCACATAGGACGTCCGTGGCGGTCCATCAGTACACATATCAGCACGTTGGTCCTTGGACTCAGCACGCTGGCCCTTCCCGTGGACTGTTCGGTGATTTTGGCCCACGTGGGCTGTGTGTTCAGTACACACAGGACGTCCGTGGGTGTCCGTCAGCAACCACAGGACGTCTGTGGGTGTCCGTCAGCACACACAGGACGTCCGTGGCTGTCCGTGTGTGCCGTGTGTGTCCGTGTGTGTCCGTCAGCACACACAGGACGTTTGTGGCTGTCCATCAGTACACATATCATCACGTTGGTCCTTGGACTCAGCACGCTGACCCTTCCCGTGGACTGTTCGGATGATTTTGGCCCACGTGGGCTGTTTGTTCAGTACACACAGGACGTCAGTGGGTGTCCATCAGCACACACAGGACGTCCGTGTGTGTCTATCAGCACACACAGGACCTCTGTGGCTGTCCGTGTGTATCCGTGTGTGTCCGTCAGCACACACAGAACGTCAGTGGCTGTCCATCAGTACACATATCAGCACGTTGGTCCTAGGACTCAGCAAGCTGACCCTTCCCGCGGACTGTTCGGGTGATTTTAGCCCACGTGGGCTGTCTGTTCAGTACACACAGGACGTCCGGGGGTGTCCGCCAGCACGCTGGCCCTTCCCGTGGACTGTTTGGGTGATTTTGGCCCATGTGGGCTGTCTGTTCAGTACACACAGGACGTCCGTGGGTGTCCGCCAGCACACACATGACGTTTGTGGCTGTCCGTGGCTGTCCGTCAGCACACACAGAACGTCTGTGGCTGTCCATCACTTTACATATCAGCACGCTGGTCCTTGGACTCAGCACGCTGGCCCTTCCCGTGGACTGTTTGGGTGATTTTGGCCCACGTGGGCTGTCTGTTCAGTACACATAGGACCTCCGTGGGTGTTCGCCAGCACACAGGACGTCCGTGGCTGTCAGTCAGCACACACAGGACGTCCGTGTGTGTCCGTCAGCAAACACAGGACGTCCGTGGCTGTCCATCAGTACACATATCAGCACGCTGGCCCTTCCCGTGGACTGTTCGGGTGATTTTGGCCCACGTGGGCTGTCTGTTCAGTACACACAGGACGTCCATGGGTGTCCGCTAGCACACACAGGACGTCCGTGGGTGTCCGTCAGCACACAGAGGACGTCCGTGGCTGTCCGTGTGTGTCCGTGTTTGTCTGTCAGCACACACAGGACGTCTGTGGCTGTCCATCAGTACACATATCATCACGTTGGTCCTTGGACTCAGCATGCTGACCCTTCCTGTGGACTGTTCGGATGATTTTGGCCCACGTGGGCTGTCTGTTCAGTACACACAGGATGTCCGTGGGTGTCCGTCAGCACACACACAGGACGTCCGTGTGTGTCTGTCAGCACACACAGGACGTCTGTGGCTGTCTGTGTGTGTCCGTGTCTGTCCGTCAGCACACACAGGACGTCTGTGGCTGTCCATCAGTACACATATCAGCACGTTGGTCTTTGGAGTCAGCACGCTGACCCTTCCCGCGGACTGTTCGGGTGATATTGGCCCACATGGGCTGTCTGTTCAGTACACACAGGACGTCCGGGGGTGTCCGCTAGCACACACAGGACGTCTATGGCTGTCCGTGTGTGTTCGTGTGTGTCCGCCTGTGTCCGTTAGCACACACAGGACATCCGTGGCTGTCCATCAGTACACATATCAGCACGTTGGTCCTTGGCCTCAGCACGCTGGCCCTTCCCGTGGACTGTTTGGGAGATTTTTGTCATCCGTGTGTGTCCGTTCAGTACACACAGGACGTCCGTGTGTGTCCGTCAGCACACACAGGACGTCCGTGGCTGTTCGTGTGTGTCCGTCAGCACACACAGAACGTCCGTGGCTGTCCATCAGTACACATATCAGCACGCTGGCCGTTCCCATGGAATGTTTGGGGTATTTTGGCCCACGTGGTCTTTCTGTTCATGATGAGGCCATCCAAGTAGAGGTTCCCATAGTTAGGCGCGGTCCGACTACCCGGAGTGGAACCAGGGCCTTGCGAGAAGGTTTCACCAAAGCTGTCCAACAATCCTTGATCAAGATGGACAGACTGACCAGGACCAGCTGTTGATTGAGAAGATGGTCCAGTTGAAGATTCAAGATCAAGCCGGCCCAACGTAAGTTCTGGACGCGGCCGACCCGATCCAGTTCAGACTCAACCAAGCCGGACTTCTCATTTCCACATCCGAGCTTGGTCCGGACTCAGTTTCCATTTCATCCACTCCAACTCTTCCCGGTTCTGAGATCTAGCCAACCACCAAGGGGAGTAGCATGTGTTGTACTCTTTTTCCTCACCAGGTTTTGTCCCTTTGGGTTTTCTTGGTAAGGTTTTAATGAGGCAACATGCAAGCATGCTATTAGCCTTGGTCTAGGCCTTCTCAAACCGACAACCAGATGTCTGGTTTATTTTAATTTATTTGGTTAAGACTTTGGGCTATTGTTTCAGCCTCATTTTCGGCCAGCTTGTTTAAGGCCTTTTATCTTTGAGTCCCATAAGGGGTAAACCCTATATAACCTCATGAAGTTGGCGATTCTTGCCCAAGTCTTTGATGAAATAATTTTGCCTTTGCAAACCTAGAAACCCTAAGTCTTTTTCCTGTGAGAAACAAGAGAGAGCAGCCGAGTCTTATCAAGCTTCAACCACCAAGCTTGTGGCGATTCTTCCTTTTTTTTTTTTTTTTGAATTATACAGAGGTATCCTGGCCCCACAGAAGTGATCCAGACTAGGCACGTGTTGCACGTGTCGGTCCTCTGTCCCTGGCGATGCGAAATGTTAATTCCCCAGTGGCCGGGATTCGAACCCAGGTGGCGGTACTCACAGCTGTAAGCCCTTTACCACTAGAGCTAGAAGCCCCGGTTAGCGATTCTTCACCTCCATTCCATCCATCGATTTGCCTTGAGAGTGATACACATCCAGCAAGTCAAATCCCATAGCTATCCACCTACATCCACTGTTCTTGTTGAGAGAGATACACATCCAGCAACAAGGATCCATCCCCCATATCTCTATCCTTTTCTTATTTTGTTCTATCTTGCTTCATATAGTTCTAGATTTTCCATTCATTATAAAAACCCATAAAAAGTCATATTTGCTTCTGTTCTTCATTTATCATTTAGTTTCTTTCTGTTCATCATTTTGATTCATAAAAACTCATAAAAATAGCACTCTTTTGTTTCAGGAACCAGATCGGCCATCTCCCACTCCATCGCGTCTGTCTAGCCGCTCCATAGCCGTCCGTCCGTTCTGTCCAGTCCGAGTTCTTGAACCTCCGACCGTCCATCCGTGTAGTCTGAATCCCGGCCTGTATCATTTTGGTATCAGAGCTCAAAGCTCCTACACCTTCGGTTGTATCTTATCCCTTTTTACTTTTGTTATTTGCTTGGTTCATCCTCTTGTCTTTCAAAAAAAATTTTTTGCACTTGTTCTTGCTGTTCTTGGCGAGTTCAAACTGGTTTTCTTGCATATCTTTTGATCCATTTTTGTGCATCTTTCATTCAAGTAACTTGTTTTTGGCATCCATCGATTTTTACTTTCCTTTTTGATCGGATTTCCATTTAATTGCATTTAATTTTCTTGGCTTGCACTTCAAGTTTTTCCATATTAAAAAAAAAAAGATTGTACTTTCCCATTTTTAAATTTTCGATTTTAACAAATAAAAAAAGGGAAGTTTTACCTTCATTGCATACTTTAGTTAAATATCCTTTCCTTCTTCTTTGATTCTTTGCAAGTCACTTTTTCTTTCCTCTCTTGTCGCAGGAAAACATGGGAGACCTAAATGGAGCACCAACACAAGCCGAGATTAATGCTCAGCTGATGGCTAACCATGCTGAACTCCAAGCCGCACTGGCTACTGGGACTGAGCAGCTGGCTCAGATAGCAGGAAGGGATCGAGCTAATGTTCCACGGCCAAGGAGGAGAAACCAAGCCATTCCGGAAGAGCAACAGTCCCAATACAGTGAGGACAACTCGGACACTGACCGTACCGAACCGGAAGAGCCGCGGCGCGAACGGGCCGGACGTGGGAACCGACGGGAGTATCGGGTCCAAGGCGATGGAGCCGCCCGGTCCAAAAGAGATTCCGAGACGATGATGTAGCTTGGCAAGGAGGCAAGGATCTCAAACTTACTCCTCCAACCTTTGCTGAAAAGGTTGACCCGGACGCCTACATTGAATGGGAGAGGCGCATGGAGTACATCTTTGAGTACTACCGCTACCGCTATACCGAGGCCAAGATGATCGCCTTAGCCGCAGCCCAACTGACGGACAATGCCTTAACCTGGTGGGACAGGGAAGTAGCGAGGTTGGCAGAGTTTATAGGATTGAGACTTGGGATGAGATGCGAGCTAAGCTCCGTGCAAGGTATATTCCCTCATACTATCAGCAGGACTTACTAAAACGTTTTCGAAAGTTGTCTCAGGGTACTAGGTCCGTAGAGGAGTACTTTGAGGAGTTTGAGGCTCTCAAGAACAAGCTCAGGACGCGCGAGACCGAAGAGGTTATGATGGCTCAGTTCTTGGAAGGCCTTCAAGACCGTATCGCTCGCAAGGTGGAGAGGCAGACCTACATCAACTTCAATGATCTCCTCCACTATGCCATCCAGGCAGAGCAGCACATTAAAAGGAAGAACGCCTCTAGTGCCAGGAGAAAGACGCCATGGGCTCCATCCAGATCCAAAGGGGTTGAGAAGAACAAATCCATTGAAGTGGAAAATCGGTTCAAGAAGAGCCAATCCGACAGTCCAAACCAGGTTCATCCGAACCAGGTAAGGGACAAAACCAAGCTCAAAGAAATCGTGATATTACTTGTTTCAAAATGTCAGGGGAAGGGGCACTACGCCAGGGACTGTCCGAACAAGCGTGTCATGATCCTTAAGGCAGACGGCGAGTATGAGTCCCAAGACGAGGCCCGATGTAGAGATGGCTGACTCAGGTGATGAGATAGTGGACTATAGCTGAAAACTGGTGAGCTGGTGGTGGTCAGACGAGCTCTCCGTGCTCCTCTTTGATCCAGAAAACCGTCCAACGAGAGAACATCTTACATACTAGATTAGCATGGAGGGCAAGGTATGTAGTCTAATTCTTGATGGTGGCTCTTGCACTAATGTGGCCAGCAGGTACCTTGTTGACAGTTAGGACTAGCAAGTTGCCACACCCCGGCCATACAAGCTCAAGTGGCTCAATGATGAGACGAGCTTAAAATCTCGGAGCAAGTTGTTGTTATTCCTTTTGTATTGGTAAGTACCAGACCAGGGGAAGTGTGATGTGGTTCCTATGCAAGCCGGCCATCTACTGTTAGGAGAGGCCTTGGCAGTTTTTTGGACAAGGAGACCATTCCCATGGGAGGACTAACATCTACAGCTTTACCCACACAACAAGAAGCACAACCTGGCTCCTCTCATTCCACAAGAGGTGTACGAGATGCAGAGGGCCATGGATCAGTCTGGGCTGTTTAGTAAAACTAACCTTACATCTCTTCTTAGTACATTGATTAAAATCATTGCAGCAAGACACACAGGTGCTACTAATGGTTTTTCAAGGAATGTTGTTTTGCAGGCTTGAGGCACCAGATTGTCCAGCTGAGATGCAATATATAATGACCAGTACAAGGACGTGTTCCCTGAGAGATACCAGCCGCTTACCACCCCTCCGAGACATCGATCATCAGATAGACTTTGTGCCAGGTGCCCCACTTCCAAACCGAGACGCGTACCGAGTCAATCCGGAGGAGGCTAAGGAGCTGGAGAGAAAGGTCCAAGGACCTCATGGACAAGGGGTACATTCGAGAGAGTCTCAGCCCATGTGCAGTTCCCGTCCTCTTGGTGCCTAAGAAGGATGGAACATGGCGTATGTGTGTTGATTGCCGAGCCATCAACAACATCACCAGAAAATATCGGTAGCCCATTCCTAGACTTGATGATATGTTAGAGAAACTGAGTGGTTCCACAGTGTTTTCCAAGATTGATCTTAGGATGGCTATCACCAAGTTCGGATGAAGTAGGGGATGTGGGAAGACTGCTTTCAAGACCAAGCAAGGCTTGTATGAGTGGCTGGGGATGCCCCGTTGGTCTTACCAACGCCCCTACACACCTTCATGAGGCTTATAAATGAGGTTCTAAGGCCCTACATTGGTAAATTGTGTATTGTTGTCTATTTTGATGACATATTGATCTTGATCAGTCAGTGCTTATCCGATCACATTAGTCATGTAGAACAGTTTTTGAAGGGCTCAGGCAGGAAGGACTCTTTGCCAATCTCAAGAAGTGTGTATCTTGCACTGACCAGTTAATATTTTTTTTTTAGGCTTTGTGTTGTGAGCTCACAGGGTTTGAAGGTTCGATGAGGGCAGAAGATCAAGGCCATCCAAGACTGGCCCACACCGACCACTATTGGGCAAGTCCGAAGTTTCCATGGCCTAGCCAGCTTCTATAGGCAGTTTGTCAAGGACGTCAGCACCATTGCGCTCCATGACCTCAGTGATCAAGAAGAATGTATCCTTTGTTGGGGCCCCTGCCAAGAGGAGTCTTTCAACAAGCTTAAATATAGTTTAACTCAGCATGCACCCGTTCTTACACTCCCTGATTTTAATAAAACTTTTGAGATGAGTGTGATGCATCAGTACAGGCATTGGAGCTGTCCTTACTCAAGGGGGCCGACCAGTGGCATCTTTAGTGAGAAATTGAGTGGAGCTGCCCTCAACTACCCAAACCTATGAAAAAGAGCTATACGCTCTAGTAAGGTCCCTTGAAACTTGGCAGCATTACCTATTGTCTAAGGAATTTGTTATTCATACAGATCATGTAGACAACTTAAGCACTTGAGGGGACAGACCACACTCAAGAAGAGGCACGCCAGATGGCTCGAGTTCGGGAGACCTTTCCCTATGTGATCAAGTGCAAGAAGGGCAAAGACAATGTGGTGGCCGATGCACTGTGCCCGGGAGACACACTCTCATTGTGACCATGGAGGCCAAGATCATGGGTTTCGAACATATTAAAGAATCTATGCCCACTGATCTTGATTTTAATGAAGTTCTCAGAACACTGAGAAGGGGGCTTTCGGGCCATACTACCAGCAAGAGGGTTCCTGTTCAAGGGAAAGAGGTTGTGCATTCCAAAGGAGCCATGAGGGAACTGCTGGTTCGGGAGGCTGTTGGGGTCAAAAACGGTACGACAAATTTAACATTAAAAACGTCCGAGGAAGAAACTAAGAATTCCTCCGAAGAGTACTTTTCGAAATAGATTCTTCCTTACGAAAAAGCTTTACGGAAGAAAGAATCGAGATGTCCGACGAAAGCCGCTCGGTCGCTACATAGCGACCGAGCTCGAGCCAAAGCTCGGTCGCTACGTAGCGACCGAGCTCGAGCCAAAGCTTGGTCGCTACGTAGCGACCGAGCGATCGTCCCGCTCGGTCGCTACGTAGCGACCGAGTCCTCCTGCTCGGTATCTGCGTAGCGACCGGGCTCGAGCCGAAGTTCGGTCGCTGTGTAGCGATTAAACTCTTCCGGACATCGACAGACATCAATCCATGCATTCTCGTCAAATCTTCGAACGCTATCTCCCGAAGACCGTAGCAAGCTCAGACCATGTTTTCCGCTATTCCAATTCATCGATCAAGCTTCGCGGATGAGAAACCGCGGAAAATTCGTAGTAAACGTGTCGAGTCGGAAGACGGCCCAAAGGGACCTAAAACACGACTCGAGGCCCATCCTACGATTTCCTAACCTAAAACCCGTAAACCGCAGCACGGTTTACGCTTGGCCCACTAGGAAGGATAAATGTCAAGTTTCCGCGGATAAATACAGAAGTTTTGAAGATAATTGTGAAGATCGAGAAAAATGGAATATCTCCATTTTTATGCTATGACGGCTTAAGGGCAGAAGAGTAAAAGCGTAAACCGACCTTGGAGCTAGTATATAAGGAGTCCTAGGCGAGGAGCATGAGGGAGAACTTTTTTCAGAGAAAACTTAGCACTTAGAGCAATTTAGGCAATTTTCCGTTTTTGTTATTTCGAACTGCGACTCAATTAGGTTTAGCCGTCTTAGGGTTGCTAGAACTAGGAATCTTGCCGACAGCTCTCGAGCCCAGGCTTATACCTTGTTGTAAACGCTCATACGCAAATTCGGAATAAGATCTTCTTTGCCTCTTTTTCGATTTCTTATTCTTTATCGTTGTTACTCTCGTGTTCTGATTGCTTGACGTGTGGTAATTAGCAGATATCCGGTCCTCTGGGAAATTAGGGTTTTCCTAGTTTCCTTATTTAAAACGGAAATCGACGGTGCGAATTTCGGTTCCCACAGTTTGGCTCTAGAAGGAGGGGAACATACGGATCAATCTAACCCGCAAAAGCCACTCAACGATCAGGACCAGTTTGCAAGATTCGACGATGCGCGAACGTTATCTCATTCAAGGGGGGAGCAACGATCGATCGAGCCAAACCTCAAAACGACCTACTTGTTATCGAGTTGACGATTCAAGATATCGACGTCGCTAGAGTGCTAATCGGTACCGGAAGTTCGGCCGATATCATCTTCAAAGACACTCTCGAAAAGATGGGGATCAATCAATCCGAAGTCACGAAATGCCCAAGCCCACTGCTGGGGCTTTCGGGGGAAACGACCATGGCCTACGGATCGATTAATCTCGCTGTCAAAGCCGGAACCGTGACGAACGTCACAGAGTTTCTAGTTGTTGACCGTCCTGCATCTTACAACGTTATCATGGGAACGCCACGCCTGAACACCATGCGTGCAATCCCATCAATCTACCATCTTTGCCTCAAGTTCCCGACCCTAACGGAGTCAAGGTAATTTGGGGAAATCCGAGAGTTTCACAGGTTTGTTTCGCCGCGGAACTGAAGCGAAAGAGACCGATCCTCGAAATCACTCCTAGAAAAGCGGAGAGAAAGACCTCCAGCAAAGATACACGAAGTCAGGATTCAGCGGAATTCTTCTGGCAGTCTCGCAGTTTCGCAGCTCTAGATGAAAAACGCGAGCCAACATGCGAACCCGTGGTAACGATCTGTCTAGACGAAGCCTTCCCAGAACGCTGCGTCGAGATTTGAGCCAATCTCCACGAACCTTTAAGGACAGAACTCATAACCTGTCTTAAAAAGAACCTTAATACTTTCGCATGGGCTGCAGAAGATATGCCGGGAATCGAGATTAACATAACATGTCACGAGCTGAATATCGACCCAACGTTCAAACCCGTCAAACAGAAAAGGCGGAAACTAGGACCCGAACGTGCTGCCTGCAGTAAACGATGAGGTCGAAAATTGCTTAAAGTTGGGTCGATAACAGAAGTAAGGTACCCGGACTGGCTCGCCAACCCCGTAGTAGTCAAAAAGAAGACGGGAAGTGGCGAGTTTGCGTGGATTTTACCGACCTAAACAAGGCTGTCCAAAGGATAGTTTCCCTTTACCACATATCGATCGATTGGTAGAAGCAACAGCGGGCAACGAACTCTTATCCTTCATGGATGCCTTCTCAGGTTATAATCAAATTAGGATGAATCCCGACGATCGTGAAAAGACTGCGTTCATTACCGATCGCGGAACTTATTGCTACAAGGTAATGCCCTTTGGCCTCAAAAACGCTGGTGCAACTTACCAACGACTCGTGAACCGAATGTTCTCCAAACAACTCGGAAAAACGATGGAGGTTTATATCGACGACATGCTCGTCAAATCCCTCAAAGCAAGAGATCACGTGTCACATCTCGAAGAATGCTTTGCACAACTAAATTCCCATAACATGAAGCTCAACCCGACAAAATGTAGATTCGCCGTGGCATCAGGGGAATTCCTCGGCTACTTGGTCACATACCGCGGCATCGAAGCAAATCCAAACAGATCAACGCTCTAATCGAGATGGCTTCACCAAAGAATAAACGGGAAGTCCAAAGACTGACCGGCAGAATCGCAGCACTTAACCGATTTATTTCACGATCAACAGATAAGTGCCTGCCCTTCTACGACGTCCTGCGAGGAAATAAAAATTCGAATGGTCGAAGAGTGCGAAAACGCCTTCCAACAGCTGAAGCGTTATTTAGCTACTCCTCCAGTCCTCGCAAAACCCGTGGAAGGGGAGCCTTTATTCTTGTACATCGCGGTGTCAGCAACGGCCGTAAGCGGAGTCCTGATCAGGGAAGAACGCGGGGAGCAGAAACCTATTTTTTACATAAGCAAAACCCTTGCTGGATGCCGAATCTAGGTATCCATTGATGGAAAAATCGGCATGCGCGGCTGTAACATCGGCCCGAAAACTAAGACCATATTTCCAATCCCACACAATCGTCATCCTCACGACTTTTCCCTTACGGAAAATTTTGCATAGCCCAAGTCAATCAGGCCGACTGGCTAAGTGGGCGGTCGAGTTGAGCGAGTATGACATCGAATACCGACCAAGGACGAGCGCAAAATCACAAGTGCTCGCAGACTTCTTGGTCGAACTTCCAACGGGAACAATAATCAATGAGGAACCAAATTCCACCTGGCTCCTCCACGTCGATGGATTCTCAGCCAAGCAAGGATCAGGTATCGGGATCCATCTCACATCTCCAGCGAGCGAGATCTTGGAACAATCGTTCAAGCTGGAATTCCATGCCTCAAACAACGAGGCCGAATACGAAGCATTAATCGCAGGTCTACGTTTGGCTCACGGCTTAAAAATACGTAATCTCCACGCTTACTGCGACTCCCAGTTAGTGGCCAGTCAATTCAGCAGAGAGTATGAACCCAGAGACAAACGGATGGACGCGTACCTCAAACTGGTCCAAGGTCTAGCTCAAGACTTCGACTGTTTCGCCCTTACCCGGATCCCCCGTTCCGAGAATGTCCAGGCGGACGCCCTCGCGGCCCTAGCATCAAGTTCCGATCCAGGACTCAAAAGGGTAATTCCGGTTGAATTCATCGAACATCCGAGTATCAGACCGCCAGTCGTCGTCAATCTCATAGAGGGTCAAGACGACAGAGAAGAAGATTACGATACCACCACCATCGGAGCAATCTGATTACGGCTGTGATACCCCATGGCTTCAGACGATTCGATCGAGACTACAATTGTCGACGGGCAACTGCCCGCCGAAAAATGGGCGCTCGCAAGGTCCGAACACAGGCCGCACGCTACGTAACAGTGGATGGCGAAATCTACAAATGGAGATTCTCCGGACCACTCCTGACGTGCCTGGAAGGAGAAAAGGCGAGGAAAGTAATGGAGGAAATACATTCCGGCTCCTGCGGCAACCAATCTGGCGGAAGATCACTAGCCGTGAAAATCAAACGCCATGGATACTATTGGCCAACAATGATCGGAGATTGCGAGAAATTCGCACGAAAATGCAAAAAATGCCAAAGCATGCGCCAACTATCCGACAACCAGCCGAAGTTCTTTCCTCCATCACATCGCCTTATCCCTTTATGCGCTGGGCCATGGATATTGTCGGACCTCTGCATAATTCAAAGCAAAAGCGTTTCCTTCTAGTCCTTACCGATTTTTCTCAAAATGGGTAGAGGCGGACTCGTACGCAAGTATAAAAGACGTCCAAGTCAAGATTTCGTATGGAAAAACATCATCTGTAGGCATGGAGTTCCTTACGAAATCGTAACCGATAACGGGTCTCAGTTCATTTCCACCCGATTCGAGGCATTCTGCGAAAAATGGAAGATACGACTCAACAAGTCAACTCCCAGATATCCCAGTGCAACGGACAGGCTGAAACATTCAACAAGACCATTCTCGACGGACTTAAGAAACGCTTAGAGGCCAAAAAAGCAGATGGGCCGATGAACTCGAGGGAGTCCTCTGGTCTCACCGTACCACCCAAGGCGAGCAACGGGAGAAACTCCCTTCGCCCTGGTATACGGCACGGAATGCATGATTCCCGCAGAAGTAGAATTTCCCGGTGTTCGAAGAAGGTTCTTACCCGAACGAGAGGAATTCAACGATGCTATGCTCTTGGATGATCTCGACCTCATTAACGAGCGCCGAATCGAGCGCTCAGCGCATCCGAATTCAAACTACGAGCACGCCGCTGCAAGATACTATAATTCAACGTACGGAATCGTAGGTTCAATCAGGGAGATCTGGTCCTTCGCAAAGTCTTCCAAAACACCCGCTGAACGAATCGCGGGAAAACTCAGAGCAAACTGGGAAGGTCCCTATAAAATCAAAAATCGTCCGACCAGGTTCTTACGAAATAGCCAACATGCAGGGCATAAAAATCCCTAGAACCTGGAACGCGATGCATCTCAAAAATACTATCACTAAACAAACCAACTCGCAATCGCTGAACTACGAGATGTCTTGATCTCCGCAAGAGTACGTAGGCAGTTTGTCGAAAGGCAAATCAGCTGTCCCCCCTCATTAAAAAAGGGGGGAGTGGGTACGTATACTCGTATACTCCCAAAAAAATCGAAAACTTCTTACCACCGCTTTTGGTGTTTTCGACTTATCAAAACATCCTCACCCGTCAAATCAGAACGAGGTCTTCGGAATTAGTCGGCCGCTTAGGAAAAGCAACCTTTAGCATCGCGAGACGTCGCAAAAGATGCCTCAAAGTTTATTTCTTTCGAGCGAACGAAACTCCGTCACAAAAAGGTATATATATATGCACACACTAACACTTATTTTGCGCAAAATATTCAAAACAACGGCACGTGCCACCAAGTCCGATGCTGATCACCTCGAACTCACAAACGTCCTAAACAGACATAGCCATCTCACGGAGATGACTCTCTTACATCCGACACAAGGATAATAGCGCTATAAAAGAAATCCGAAATTTTGGTCTAGCACTTCCGGTCTCCGGAGAGATGCTCGGTTCGTATCAAACAAGTCATATAAGCCGAGAACCTATTCGCGGACTTTACATCGATACGAATCAGGAAGATATCGCGACAGGAAAAACGATAGCCGGTTAGTCACCGCACAATCCTTAAACCGAAAGTAAACCTAGGTCTTGCCCTAAACCAGCGCACTGGTCTCTAACATCTCAAAGACATGATATCGAAAGATAAGAGAATCTTAAACCATGCCTCTATGTTTATGTTCGACACCTTCAGCACCCCGCAGAGTTCACATCTCGCCGAAGAACTCTCGAAACAGACCTCGAAGAAACATTTCACAATCGAAGAAGGATATGAGACGACAACTCATTACCTTCCTCCCCACTATTCACAAACTCATAAAAAGCGTTATCCGATTATCGTACTATAAAAAGAAAGCCGCAGAGCGGCAGGGATTCAAAGCCACACACGGCTAGTCCCGAAATACAAACAAGGCCATTCAAGGCCGAAACATAAAAACATAAAAAAAATCTCTCGCAAGAGATCTAACCCAAGTCACCTCAGAACTTACGCCCCCTGTTCACCCGCTGCCTCGTCGAGCCTGGAGCCGCGCCGCTTCCGTTCTCTCCGACCATCGGGTCTTCCCCTCTGGGTCTTCTGAACACGTCGGAAGGAAGCACGCGGATTTCAGGTCGGCCAGGATGAGACCGAAATCTCCATCCTCGGCCGCCATATCTCCCTTGCAGCCAGACAGTCGGGCCTCTTCGGCCTCCAAGGTCAGGGAGTCTCACTTTGGAACGACCAACCACGGCCATCCCGCCCTCAATCGTCGCCAAAGCGAAATCCCTGCTCCGGATACACTCGAGGGAACCCAGGGAAGCAGAAATCTTCGCCAAGCGAGGTTGAAACTCTGCACGACGGCATCCGTAGCCTCTCGGATCCCACGGCACGCTAGTCCCGCGTCACTCTCGATCTGATGCTGGAGTCGACGCACCTCCGAGGATTTGGCCTTCCTGGCCTTCTTTTCCTTAAACAAGGAACTCGCCGTCTTCCCAAGGTCCCTCTCAAGCTCTCCTATCGCAACCTCGAGCTTCGACACTTTCGCAGAGTGAGAGTCCTCGACAGCCGTCAACATGGCCTCGGTTTCGGACCATCTGCCCTGAAGCTCCACCAACTCCCCGGAAAGGCGACTGGTCTCAGAACCACATTCGCTGATCATCCCAACGATCAACGATATGAACTGCGAACGGTGAGAATTCTTAAGACTAAGTCCGAGAAAAGAATGCACAAAAGACGATCGAGAATTCAAACAAGAGACAAACCTTTCCGCGAAGTCCCGAGGCTAGGCTCGATCCACCTCGCTGCGAAGTCTCCCCGTCGCCACTCTTGGCGAGTTTCCTCTTCCGACTCTTAGGCTGAGTATCCAGGACAGCGCTAGGAGCACGTAATGCCAGAACAATTTCCTTTCTGGCTGGAGGAGGAGGCATAGAGTCAGCAGCTTTCTCCTTGTCCTCGACGAGGATCAGAGTCGTGGAAGATCCCGCAGGAAGGGCTTGCAAGAGAGGAGCCATGACTTCGGTCCCATGACACGGGGCAACGACCTGCGCGGAAGAAGACGAAATCTCGGAGCCAGCTTGAGCTAGCTATTTCTCGGCTTGGCGACGAACTAGTTTCTCTCGGAAGGAAAGATGACCGGCAACACAAGCCGCGCTTCCGCCGGAGAAGTTAGAACCGGAGCCAGAGAAGTGGCCTCGCCCATCTCGACGTTGGAATTCTTCTTGTCACCTTGGGAGGAAGACATGTTGAAAGGGAAGTTATGAAACTAGAGAGGTTTTTGAAGGAATGAAGAAGGGAAGGTGTGAAGAAAATTAAATGACAAGAGCTCACTACTTATAGAAGTATGGGTTCGGAATATCGTCTCGACAACTTTTTTCCGCATAGTTTAAAATGTGAATTTCGTCGATACACTTAAACTTGTCAAAGTCATCTATCCCCCGCTAGAGTCATAACTCTAACGGGCTGGGGGGCTAACTGTTGGGGTCAAAAACGGTTACGACAAATTTAACATTAAAAACGTCCGAGAAGAAAATAAGAATTCCTCCGGAGAGAACTTTTCGAAATTGATTCTCCTTACGAAAAGGCTTTACGGAAGAAAGAATCGAGATTTCCGACGAAAGCCCGCTCGGTCGCTACATAGACGCGAGCTCGAGCCACAGCTCGGTCGCTACGTAGCGACCGAGCGATCGTCCCGCTCGGTCGCTACGTAGCGACCGGTGATCGTCCCGCTTGGTCGCTACGTAGCGACCGAGCTCGGCCAAGCTCGGTCGCTGTCATGTCCCCGATCCTAGATAGATCGGCGGACGGGCCATGTTGCGGGGAGACGCACCAGTCAGGTCATTAGACCTTAAGACAAGCGTATCATGGCCCTGAATGAAGTTAAGGGCATCAGTCAGCTGAGACTTAACCAAGATACGATGGAAACAAGGTAAAGGAGCGGGTGAGTGTTAGGGCTGGACAGTGATGTTTGAGTTCAATCAGCTCGGTTCAGCTGGTATTCAGTTCACCATGATCTGTTCAGCTCACAGGAGCTGGTGGACTAGCTCACTCAGCTGGGAACAGCTGGAGGTCAGCTCAATCCGGTGAACGGTGCGTTTTTGTTCGGATCAGTGTGGGCGAGTCCGGGACGGTTACTGGGGCGAGCCGATGGTCCGGGCTGCAGGACGGTTCGATCAAGTGGGTCTTAGGCTGGGACAGGGAGTGGGCAAACTTCCAGAGTGTGAGCTGAGGCTCAGTGATCGATTTATCAAGGAAGAAAAGGGGAGAAACCGCCACTGGGCGGTTATGGGGCGGTTATGGGGCGGTTTTGGGAAGAGGGATGGGATTTTTGGTAACTGTTCGCCCAGGCGGTTGGGGGCAGTTTAAATCGTCTTCTCCCTCTCATTTCTGCCATACTGGTCGATTTTACTCAACTTGAGACAGAGAGAAACACAGAGAAAAATTCAAGAGAGAAAGAGAGACACAAACCTTGGATTGGCCGATTTGATCCAGAGATTGCTCTTGAGTGTTCCTGGTGTGTTTGGGCGTTTGATCAAGAGAATGGATTTGAGACAGAAAGACAAGGAGAAGGCAAAGGAGAAGAGAAGGAAGTCGCTCCTGGAGACCGAACTCCTAAGGGAGAGGTGTGGCCAAGAGTAACCGGACAAGGCCGCGGATGATGGCCGTGTGAGCCTGGCCGGTTTGGATCGATTGGCAACTCCTTACTCTGACTTCTTCTACTCTGTTTCTTCATATATTTTGTGCTATGGATTGATTTATGATGTTACAGGGAAGGATCCATTGATCTTAAGGCCTTGGCCTGATCAATTTCCATGAAAGTCCCTTGTTCTTGTGTGGGCTGTTCATGGCCGAGATCACTATGATCTGAGCCGATTCTTTTGAATCTGATTATGTGAATATTTTTCTTCTGAATTATCATGAGTTTTCATGAATTTTATTTGGTATTTGGATCTCTTTTTAGAGGGGTCAGATTTGACATTTTGATGATGGTTGCTTGATTAGATTGGATCCGACCAGCAATGTGATTGATGCTTGTTTGGTAATCTAACCTTGGCGATTGTGTGTTTGTTTGTGTTGGATCCAGGACCAGAAATGACCGTGGTAAGGGAAAAGCACCATGAGGACCGCGGCCATGGGAAGATGTGTGGTGATTGGGTTGATTCTGAAAATGTGTGATTATTGTAGCCTATTGTGCAACTTGTGAACTTATGCGATTCTAGTGTGTATTCTATTTATTAGGATGATGAATGATGTATGAACCTTGGTTAATATCTATGAAATATCTATTTGCATTAGTTGTTGCTTGATTGTTTAAGTGTGAACGTTGGAACCTCCAAAACTCTGAAAAAGACTTAGAATTATTTAACACTTGAACTTGAATATGAAACATGGAACTGGTTGGGTTGTTTAGTGAGGCCGCGGTCTGGTTGGATTGAGGAATCCAGGATCGGGTCTTACAAGTTGGTATCAGAGCATTCTTGATTCTAGGATTTGTTGGGTTATTGGTTCACCACACACTTGGCCGTTTGGACTCATGGTGAGATAGTTGGGTTCTAAGTAATCTTTTGGACGGCTTAACTTAGGAGTGATTGAGGTTGTGTGTTCAGTTTTTGGACTAACCTTTTTTGGTGTTTAGAACTCCTAAGGTACAAGAAGGTACAAATCTCGGAAGGAAAGGAGGCAACTGGAGCGTCTGGAGCAGTGGGGAGGATGGTGCTGAACAGGACCGGAGTGTTACAGCTGGAACCATTCCAACCCTAGTGTTACCCGCTCTGGTGGAGCAGGTGGACAATGCAACCGGACTTCCAGTGGGTCCA
>NW_022610147.1:0-48618 GCF_000309985.2 Brassica rapa
AATGGGATAGCTTCTTCATCCTCAACTCCTATGAGATTTATTCAACTTCTAGTGATTCTCATACTTTATGTATCAAAATCAAGCTTCTTACATCGCGATTCATCCTGGTTTGATTAGAATGACAAAGAAGCTGTCATATTCCCAAACAGGAAAATGGGATCACCTGATTTGAAAGTGGGACAGCTTCTTCATCCTAACTCCTATGAGATTTATTCAACTTCCTAGTGATTCTCCATACTTTATGTATCAAGTTCAAGCTTCTTACATCCCGATTCATTTGGTTTGATTAGAATGACAAAGAAGCTGTCATATTCCCAACAGGAAAAACTGGGATCACCTGATTTGAAAGTGGGATAGCTTCTTCATCCTAACTCCTATGATATTTATTAACTTCCTAGTTGATTCACCATTACTTTATGTATCAAAATCAAGCTTCTTACATCGCGATTCATCTGGTTTGATTAGAATGACAAAGAAGCTGTCATATTCCCAAACAGGAAAACTGGGATCAACTGATTTGAAAGTGGGATAGCTTCTTCATCCTAACTCCTATGAGATTTATTCAACTTCCTAGTGATTCTCCATTACTTTATGTATCAAAAATCAAGCTTCTTACATCGCGATTCATCCTGGTTGATTAGAATGACAAGAAGCTGTCATATTCCCAAACAGGAAAACTGGGATCACCTGATTTGAAAGTGGGAAGCTTCTTCATCCTAACTCCTATGAGATTTATTCAACTTCCTAGTGATTCTCCATTACTTTATGTATCAAAATCAGCTTCTTACATCGTGATTCATCCTGGTTTGAATTAGAATGACAAGGAAGCTGTCATATTCCAACCAGGAAAATTGGGATCACCTGATTTGAAAGTGGGACAGCTTCTTCATCCTAACTCCTATGAGATTTATTCAACTTCCTAGTGATTCTCCATTACTTTATGTATCAAAATCAAGCTTCTTACATCGCGATTCATCTTGGTTTATTAGAATGACAAGGAAGCTGTTATATTCCCAAACAGGAAAACTGGGATCATCTGATTTGAAAGTGGGATAGCTTCTTCATCCTAACTCCTATGAGATTTATTCAACTTCCTAGTGATTCTCCATTACTTTATGTATCAAAATCAAGCTTCTTACATCGCGATTCATCCGGTTTATTAGAATGAAAGGAAGCTGTTATTTCCCAAACAGGAAAACTGGGATCACCTGATTTGAAAGTGGGATAGCTTCTTCATCCTAACTCCTATGAGATTTATTCAACTTCCTAGTGATTCTCCATTACTTTATGTATCAAAATCAAGCTTCTTACATCGCGATTCATCCTGGTTTGATTAGAATGACAAGAAGCTGTCATATTCCCAAACAGGAAAATTGGGATTACCTGATTTGAAAGTGGGATAGCTTCTTCATCCTAACTCCTATGAGATTTATTCAACTTCCTAGTGATTCTCCATTATTTTATATATCAAAATCAAGCTTCTTACATCGTGATTCATCTGGTTGATTAGAATGACAAAGAAGCTGTCATATTCCCAAACAGGAAACTGGGATCACCTGATTGAAAGTGGGATAGCTTCTTCATCCTAACTCCTATGAGATTTATTCAACTTCTAGTGATTCTCCATTACTTTATGTATGAAAATAAGCTTCTTACATCGCGATTCATCCTGGTTCTATTAGAATGACAAGGAAGCTGTATATTCCCAACAGGAAAACCTGGGATCACCTGATTTGAAAGTGGGATAGCTTCTTCATCCTAACTCCTATGAGATTTATTCAACTTCCTAGTGATTCTCCATTACTTTATGTATCAAAATCAAGCTTCTTACATCGCGATTCATTTGGTTTGATTAGAATGACAAAGAAGCTGTCATTTCCCAAACAGGAAAAGTGGGATCACCTGATTTGAAAGTGGGATAGCTTCTTCATCTAACTCCTATGATATTTATTCAACTTCCTAGTGATTCTCCATTACTTTATGTATCAAAATCAAGCTTCTTACATCGCGATTCATCCTGGTTTGATTAGAATGACAAAGAAGCTGTCATTTCCCAAACAGGAAAACTGGGATCAACTGATTTGAAAGTGGGATAGCTTCTTCATCCTAACTCCTATGAGATTTATTCAACTTCCTGGTGATTCTCCATTACTTTATGTATCAAAATCAAGCTTCTTACATCGCGATTCATTTGGTTTGAATAGAATGACAAAGAAGCTGTCATATTCCCAAACAGGAAAATTGGGATACCTGATTGAAAGTGGGATAGCTTCTTCATCCTAACTCCTATGAGATTTATTCAACTTCCTAGTGATTCTCCATTACTTTATGTATCAAAATCAAGCTTCTTACATCGCGATTCATCCTGGTTTATTAGAATGACAAAGAAGCTGTCATATTCCCAAACAGGAAAACTGGGATCACCTGATTTGAAAGTGGGATAGCTTCTTCATCCTAACTCCAATGAGATTTATTCAACTTCCTAGTATTCTCCATTACTTTATTATCAAATCAAGCTTCTTACATCGCGATTCATCCTGGTTTATTAGAATGACAAGGAAGCTGTTATATTCCCAAATAGGAAAACTGGGATCACCTGATTTGAAAGTGGGATAGCTTCTTCATCCTAACTCCTATGAGATTTATTCAACTTCCTAGTGATTCTCCATTACTCTATGTATCCAAATCAAGCTTCTTACATCGCGATTCATTTGGTTTGAATAGAATGACAAAGAAGCTGTCATATTCCCAAACAGGAAAATAGGGATCACCTGATTTGAAAGTGGGACAGCTTCTTCATCCTAACTCCTATGAGATTTATTCAACTTCCTAGTCATTCTCCATTGCTTTATGTATCAAAATCAAGCTTCTTACATCGCGATTCATCCTGGTTCTATTAGAATGACAAGGAAGCTGTCATATTCCCAAACAGGAAAACTGGGATCACCTGATTTGAAAGTGGGATAGGTTCTTCATCCTAACTCCTATGAGATTTATTCAACTTCCTAGTGATTCTCCATTACTTTATGTATCAAAATCAAGCTTCTTACATCCTGATTCATTCTGGTTTGATTAGAATGACAAAGAAGCTGTCATATTCCCAAACAGGAAAAGTGGGATCACCTGATTTGAAAGTGGGATAGCTTCTTCATCCTAACTCCTATGAGATTTATTCAACTTCCTAGTGATTCTCCATTACTTTATGTATCAAAATCAAGCTTCTTACATCGCGATTCATCCTGGTTTGATTAGAATGACAAAGAAGCTGTCATATTCCCAAACAGAAAAACTGGGATCAACTGATTTGAAAGTGGGATAGCTTCTTCATCCTAACTCCTATGAGATTTCTTCAACTTCCTAGTGATTCTCCATTACTTTATGTATCAAAATCAAGCTTCTTACATCGCGATTCATCCTGGTTTGATTAGAATGACAAAGAAGCTGTCATATTCCCAAACAGGAAAATTGGGATCACCTGATTTGAAAGTGGGATAGCTTCTTCATCCTAACTCCTATGAGATTTATTCAACTTCCTAGTGATTTCCATTACTTTATATATCAAAATCAAGCTTCTTACATCGTGATTCATCCTGGTTTGATTAGAATGACAAAGAAGCTGTCATATTCCCAAACAGGAAAATGGGATCACCTGATTTGAAAGTGGGATAGCTTCTTCATCCTAACTCCTATGAGATTTATTCAACTTCCTAGTGATTCTCCATTACTTTATGTATCAAAATCAAGCTTCTTACATCGCGATTCATCCTGGTTTATTAGAATGACAAGGAAGCTGTCATATTCCCAAACAGGAAAACTGGGATCACCTGATTTTAAAGTGGGATAGCTTCTTCATCCTAACTCCTATGAGATTTATTCAACTTCCTAGTGATTCTCCATTACTTTATGTATCAAAATCAAGCTTCTTACATCCCGATTCATCTGGTTTGATTAGAATGACAAGAAGCTGTCATATTCCCAAACAGGAAAACTGGGATCACCTGATTTGAAAGTGGGATAGCTTCTTCATCCTAACTCCTATGATTTATTCAACTTCCTAGTGATTCACCATTACTTTATGTATCAAAATCAAGCTTCTTACATCGTGATTCATCCTGGTTTGATTAGAATGACAAGGAAGCTGTCATATTCCCAAACAGGAAAACTGGGATCACCTGATTTGAAACTGGGATAGCTTCTTCATCCTAACTCCTATGAGATTTATTCAACTTCCTAGTGATTCTCCATTACTTTATATATCAAAATCAAGCTTCTTACATCGCGATTCATCCTGGTTTGATTAGAATGCACGGAAGCTGTCATATTCCCAAACAGGAAAACAGGGATCACCTGATTTGAAAGTGGGATAGCTTCTTCATCCTAACTCCTATGAGATTTATTCAATTTTCTCGTGATTCTCCATTACTTTATGTATCAAAATCAAGCTTCTTACATCGCGATTCATCCTGGTTTATTAGAATGACAAGAAGCTGTTATATTCCCAAACAGGAAAACTGGGATCACCTGATTTGAAAGTGGGATAGCTTCTTCATCCTAACTCCTATGAGATTTATTCAACTTCCTAGTGATTCTCCATTACTTTATGTATCAAAATCAAGCTTCTTACATCGCGATTCATCCTGGTTTGATTAGAATGACAAAGAAGCTGTCATATTCCCAAACAGGAAAACTGGGATCACCTGATTTGAAAGTGGGATAGCTTCTTCATCCTAACTCCTATGAGATATTCAACTTCCTAGTGATTCTCCATTACTTTATGTATCAAAATCAAGCTTCTTACATCGCGATTCATCCTGGTTTGATTAGAATGACAAAGAAGCTGTCATATTCCCAAACAGGAAAACTGGGATCACCTGATTTGAAAGTGGGATAGCTTCTTCATCCTAACTCCTATGAGATTTATTCAACTTCCTAGTGATTCTCCATTACTTTATGTATCAAAATCAAGCTTCTTACATCGCGATTCATCCTGGTTTGATTAGAATGACAAGGAAGCTGTCATATTCCCAAACAGGAAAACTGGGATCACCTGATTTGAAAGTGGGATAGCTTCTTCATCCTAACTCCTATGAGATTTATTCAACTTCCTAGTGATTCTCCATTACTTTATGTATCAAAATCAAGCTTCTTACATCGCGATTCATCCTGGTTTGATTAGAATGACAAGAAGCTGTCATATTCCCAAACAGGAAAACTGGGATCACCTGATTTGAAAGTGGGATAGCTTCTTCATCCTAACTCCTATGAGATTTATTCAACTTCCTAGTGATTCTCCATTACTTTATGTATCAAAATCAAGCTTCTTACATCGCGATTCATCCTGGTTTGATTAGAATGACAAAGAAGCTGTCATATTCCCAAACAGGAAAACTGGGATCACCTGATTTGAAAGTGGGATAGCTTCTTCATCCTAACTCCTATGAGATTTATTCAACTTCCTAGTGATTCTCCATTACTTTATGTATCAAAATCAAGCTTCTTACATCGCGATTCATCCTGGTTTGATTAGAATGACAAAGAAGCTGTCATATTCCCAAACAGGAAAACTGGGATCACCTGATTTGAAAGTGGGATAGCTTCTTCATCCTAACTCCTATGAGATTTATTCAACTTCCTAGTGTTCTCCATTACTTTATGTATCAAAATCAAGCTTCTTACATCGCGATTCATCCTGGTTTGATTAGAATGACAAGGAAGCTGTTATATTCCCAAACAGGAAAACTGGGATCACCTGATTTGAAAGTGGGATAGCTTCTTCATCCTAACTCCTATGAGATTTATTCAACTTCCTAGTGATTCTCCATTACTTTATGTATCAAAATCAAGCTTCTTACATCGCGATTCATCCTGGTTTGATTAGAATGACAAGAAGCTGTCATATTCCCAAACAGGAAAACTGGGATCACCTGATTTGAAAGTGGGATAGCTTCTTCATCCTAACTCCTATGAGATTTATTCAACTTCCTAGTGATTCTCCATTACTTTATGTATCAAAATCAAGCTTCTTACATCGCGATTCATCCTGGTTTGATTAGAATGACAAAGAAGCTGTCATATTCCCAAACAGGAAAACTGGGATCACCTGATTTGAAAGTGGGATAGCTTCTTCATCCTAACTCCTATGAGATTTATTCAACTTCCTAGTGATTCTCCATTACTTTATGTATCAAAATCAAGCTTCTTACATCGCGATTCATCCTGGTTTATTAGAATGACAAGGAAGCTGTCATATTCCCAAACAGGAAAACTGGGATCACCTGATTTGAAAGTGGGATAGCTTCTTCATCCTAACTCCTATGAGATTTATTCAACTTCCTAGTGATTCTCCATTACTTTATGTATCAAAATCAAGCTTCTTACATCGCGATTCATCCTGGTTTGATTAGAATGACAAAGAAGCTGTCATATTCCCAAACAGGAAAACTGGGATCACCTGATTTGAAAGTGGGATAGCTTCTTCATCCTAACTCCTATGAGATTTATTCAACTTCCTAGTGATTCTCCATTACTTTATGTATCAAAATCAAGCTTCTTACATCGCGATTCATCCTGGTTTGATTAGAATGACAAAGAAGCTGTCATATTCCCAAACAGGAAAACTGGGATCACCTGATTTGAAAGTGGGATAGCTTCTTCATCCTAACTCCTATGAGATTTATTCAACTTCCTAGTGATTCTCCATTACTTTATGTATCAAAATCAAGCTTCTTACATCGCGATTCATCCTGGTTTGATTAGAATGACAAAGAAGCTGTCATATTCCCAAACAGAAAAACTGGGATCACCTGATTTGAAAGTGGGTTAGCTTCTTCATCCTAACTCCTATGAGATTTATTCAACTTCCTAGTGATTCTCCATTACTTTATGTATCAAAATCAAGCTTCTTACATCGCGATTCATCCTGGTTCTATTAGAATGACAAGGAAGCTGTCATATTCCCAAACAGGAAAACTGGGATCACCTGATTTGAAAGTGGGATAGCTTCTTCATCTTAACTCCTATGAGATTTATTCAACTTCCTAGTGATTCTCCATTACTTTATGTATCAAAATCAAGCTTCTTACATCGCGATTCATCCTGGTTTGATTAGAATGACAAGAAGCTGTCATATTCCCAAACAGGAAAACTGGGATCACCTGATTTGAAAGTGGGATAGCTTCTTCATCCTAACTCCTATGAGATTTATTCAACTTCCTAGTGATTCTCCATTACTTTATGTATCAAAATCAAGCTTCTTACATCGCGATTCATCCTGGTTTGATTAGAATGACAAAGAAGCTGTCATATTCCCAAACAGGAAAACTGGGATCACCTGATTTGAAAGTGGGATAGCTTCTTCATCCTAACTCCTATGAGATTTATTCAACTTCCTAGTGATTCTCCATTACTTTATGTATCAAAATCAAGCTTCTTACATCGCGATTCATCCTGGTTTGATTAGAATGACAAGGAAGCTGTTATATTCCCAAACAGGAAAACTGGGATCACCTGATTTGAAAGTGGGATAGCTTCTTCATCCTAACTCCTATGAGATTTATTCAACTTCCTAGTGATTCTCCATTACTTTATGTATCAAAATCAAGCTTCTTACATCGCGATTCATCCTGGTTTGATTAGAATGACAAAGAAGCTGTCATATTCCCAAACAGGAAAACTGGGATCACCTGATTTGAAAGTGGGATAGCTTCTTCATCCTAACTCCTATGAGATTTATTCAACTTCCTAGTGATTCTCCATTACTTTATGTATCAAAATCAAGCTTCTTACATCGCGATTCATCCTGGTTTGATTAGAATGACAAAGAAGCTGTCATATTCCCAAACAGGAAAACTGGGATCACCTGATTTGAAAGTGGGATAGCTTCTTCATCCTAACTCCTATGAGATTTATTCAACTTCCTAGTGATTCTCCATTACTTTATGTATCAAAATCAAGCTTCTTACATCGCGATTCATCCTGGTTTGATTAGAATGACAAAGAAGCTGTCATATTCCCAAACAGGAAAACTGGGATCACCTGATTTGAAAGTGGGATAGCTTCTTCATCCTAACTCCTATGAGATTTATTCAACTTCCTAGTGATTCTCCATTACTTTATGTATCAAAATCAAGCTTCTTACATCGCGATTCATCCTGGTTTGATTAGAATGACAAGGAAGCTGTCATATTCCCAAACAGGAAAACTGGGATCACCTGATTTGAAAGTGGGATAGCTTCTTCATCCTAACTCCTATGAGATTTATTCAACTTCCTAGTGATTCTCCATTACTTTAAGTATCAAAATCAAGCTTCTTACATCACGATTCATCCTGGTTTGATTAGAATGACAAAGAAGCTGTCATATTCCCAAACAGGAAAACTGGGATCACCTGATTTGAAAGTGGGATAGCTTCTTCATCCTAACTCCTATGAGATTTATTAAACTTCCTAGTGATTCTCCATTACTTTATGTATCAAAATCAAGCTTCTTACATCGCGATTCATCCTGGTTCTATTAGAATGACAAGGAAGCTGTCATATTCCCAAACAGGAAAACTGGGATCACCTGATTTGAAAGTGGGATAGCTTCTTCATCCTAACTCCTATGAGATTTCTTCAACTTCCTAGTGATTCTCCATTACTTTATGTATCAAAATCAAGCTTCTTACATCGCGATTCATCCTGGTTTGATTAGAATGACAAAGAAGCTGTCATATTCCCAAACAGGAAAACTGGGATCACCTGATTTGAAAGTGGGATAGCTTCTTCATCCTAACTCCTATGAGATTTATTCAACTTCCTAGTGATTCTCCATTACTTTATGTATCAAAATCAAGCTTCTTACATCGCGATTCATCCTGGTTTGATTAGAATGACAAAGAAGCTGTCATATTCCCAAACAGGAAAACTGGGATCACCTGATTTGAAAGTGGGATAGCTTCTTCATCCTAACTCCTATGAGATTTATTCAACTTCCTAGTGATTCTCCATTACTTTATGTATCAAAATCAAGCTTCTTACATCGCGATTCATCCTGGTTTATTAGAATGACAAGGAAGCTGTTATATTCCCAAACAGGAAAACTGGGATCACCTGATTTGAAAGTGGGATAGCTTCTTCATCCTAACTCCTATGAGATTTATTCAACTTCCTAGTGATTCTCCATTACTTTATGTATCAAAATCAAGCTTCTTACATCGCGATTCATCCTGGTTTGATTAGAATGACAAAGAAGCTGTCATATTCCCAAACAGGAAAACTGGGATCACCTGATTTGAAAGTGGGATAGCTTCTTCATCCTAACTCCTATGAGATTTATTCAACTTCCTAGTGATTCTCCATTACTTTATGTATCAAAATCAAGCTTCTTACATCGCGATTCATCCTGGTTCTATTAGAATGACAAGGAAGCTGTCATATTCCCAAACAGGAAAACTGGGATCACCTGATTTGAAAGTGGGATAGCTTCTTCATCCTAACTCCTATGAGATTTATTCAACTTCCTAGTGATTCTCCATTACTTTATATATCAAAATCAAGCTTCTTACATCGCGATTCATCCTGGTTTGATTAGAATGACAAAGAAGCTGTCATATTCCCAAACAGGAAAACTGGGATCACCTGATTTGAAAGTGGGATAGCTTCTTCATCCTAACTCCTATGAGATTTATTCAACTTCCTAGTGATTCTCCATTACTTTATGTATCAAAATCAAGCTTCTTACATCGCGATTCATCCTGGTTTATTAGAATGACAAGGAAGCTGTTATATTCCCAAACAGGAAAACTGGGATCACCTGATTTGAAAGTGGGATAGCTTCTTCATCCTAACTCCTATGAGATTTATTCAACTTCCTAGTGATTCTCCATTACTTTATGTATCAAAATCAAGCTTCTTACATCGCGATTCATCCTGGTTTGATTAGAATGACAAAGAAGCTGTCATATTCCCAAACAGGAAAACTGGGATCACCTGATTTGAAAGTGGGATAGCTTCTTCATCCTAACTCCTATGAGATTTATTCAACTTCCTAGTGATTCTCCATTACTTTATGTATCAAAATCAAGCTTCTTACATCGCGATTCATCCTGGTTTGATTAGAATGACAAAGAAGCTGTCATATTCCCAAACAGGAAAACTGGGATCACCTGATTTGAAAGTGGGATAGCTTCTTCATCCTAACTCCTATGAGATTTATTCAACTTCCTAGTGATTCTCCATTACTTTATGTATCAAAATCAAGCTTCTTACATCGCGATTCATCCTGGTTCTATTAGAATGACAAGGAAGCTGTCATATTCCCAAACAGGAAAACTGGGATCACCTGATTTGAAAGTGGGATAGCTTCTTCATCCTAACTCCTATGAGATTTATTCAACTTCCTAGTGATTCTCCATTACTTTATGTATCAAAATCAAGCTTCTTACATCGCGATTCATCCTGGTTTGATTAGAATGACAAGAAGCTGTCATATTCCCAAACAGGAAAACTGGGATCACCTGATTTGAAAGTGGGATAGCTTCTTCATCCTAACTCCTATGAGATTTATTCAACTTCCTAGTGATTCTCCATTACTTTATGTATCAAAATCAAGCTTCTTACATCGATTCATCCTGGTTTGATTAGAATGACAAAGAAGCTGTCATATTCCCAAACAGGAAAACTGGGATCACCTGATTTGAAAGTGGGATAGCTTCTTCATCCTAACTCCTATGAGATTTATTCAACTTCCTAGTGATTCTCCATTACTTTATGTATCAAAATCAAGCTTCTTACATCGCGATTCATCCTGGTTTGATTAGAATGACAAAGAAGCTGTCATATTCCCAAACAGGAAAACTGGGATCACCTGATTTGAAAGTGGGATAGCTTCTTCATCCTAACTCCTATGAGATTTATTCAACTTCCTAGTGATTCTCCATTACTTTATGTATCAAAATCAAGCTTCTTACATCGCGATTCATCCTGGTTCTATTAGAATGACAAGGAAGCTGTTATATTCCCAAACAGGAAAACTGGGATCACCTGATTTGAAAGTGGGATAGCTTCTTCATCCTAACTCCTATGAGATTTATTCAACTTCCTAGTGATTCTCCATTACTTTATGTATCAAAATCAAGCTTCTTACATCGCGATTCATCCTGGTTTGATTAGAATGACAAAGAAGCTGTCATATTCCCAAACAGGAAAACTGGGATCACCTGATTTGAAAGTGGGATAGCTTCTTCATCCTAACTCCTATGAGATTTATTCAACTTCCTAGTGATTCTCCATTACTTTATGTATCAAAATCAAGCTTCTTACATCGCGATTCATCCTGGTTCTATTAGAATGACAAGGAAGCTGTCATATTCCCAAACAGGAAAACTGGGATCACCTGATTTGAAAGTGGGATAGCTTCTTCATCCTAACTCCTATGAGATTTATTCAACTTCCTAGTGATTCTCCATTACTTTATATATCAAAATCAAGCTTCTTATATCGCGATTCATCCTGGTTCTATTAGAATGACAAGGAAGATGTCATATTCCCAAACAGGAAAACTGGGATCACCTGATTTGAAAGTGGGATAGCTTCTTCATCCTAACTCCTATGAGATTTATTCAACTTCCTAGTGATTCTCCTCCATTACTTTATATATCAAAATCAAGCTTCTTACATCGCGATTCATCCTGGTTTGATTAGAATGACAAAGAAGCTGTCATATTCCCAAACAGGAAAACTGGGATCACCTGATTTGAATGTGGGATAGCTTCTTCATCCTAACTCCTATGAGATTTATTCAACATCCTAGTGATTCTCCATTACTTTATGTATCAAAATCAAGCTTCTTACATCGCGATTCATCCTGGTTCTATTAGAATGACAAGGAAGCTGTTATATTCCCAAATAGGAAAACTGGGATCACCTGATTTGAAAGTGGGATAGCTTCTTCATCCTAACTCCAATGAGATTTATTCAACTTCCTAGTGATTCTCCATTACTTTATATATCAAAATCAAGCTTCTTACATCGCGATTCATCCTGGTTGATGAGAATGACAAGGAAGCTGTCATATTCCAAAACAGGAAAACTGGGATCACCTGATTTGAAAGTGAGATATCTTCTTCATCCTAACTCCTATGAGATTTATTCAACTTCCTAGTGATTCTTCATTACTTTATGTATCAAAATCAAGCTTCTTACATCGCGATTAATCCTGGTTTGATTAGAATGACAAAGAAGCTGTCATATTCCCAAACAAGGAAACTGGGATCACCTGATTTGAAAGTGGGATAGCTTCTTCATCCTAACTCCTATGAGATTTATTCAACTTCCTAGTGATTCTCCATTACTTTATGTATCAAAATCAAGCTTCTTACATCGCGATTCATCCTGGTTCTATTAGAATGACAAGGAAGCTGTTATATTCCCAAACAGGAAAACTGGGATCACCTGATTTGAAAGTGGGATAGCTTCTTCATCCTAACTCCTATGAGATTTATTCAACTTCCTAGTGATTCTCCATTACTTTATGTATCAAAATCAAGCTTCTTACATCGCGATTCATTCTGGTTTGATTAGAATGACAAAGAAGCTGTCATATTCCCAAACAGGAAAAGTGGGATCACGTGATTTGAAAGTGGGATAGCTTCTTCATCCTAACTCCTATTGTTGAGTTGAGTTGCGTATAAGTGTGAAGCAAGTGAGGAGTTGAGACTAAGGAGATGAGTTGAAGGTTGGGAAGGTTTGGGCAAGGTCCGTACAAGTCCGTACAGTCCGTACATGACCGTACACATGAAGATGGGTGAAACCTTGACAAGGGTAAAGAAGTTACTTGCGGTAACTTAGGTGAAGGGAAGGAACTTACCTGGATGCATCAGACCGTTTAGGGATAAGGTAGAGCGCGCCTTGACAGGCTGGAACAGCTGGAAAGGCAAGAGCATCTCGGTCCAAGATGCTAGATGCTCCGCGCATGTGGAAAAGCTAATTGGCTTGTTCAAATGAGCTTATCCTCTCCTGATTGACCTCACATGCTTAGTCTTCTCTTGATTTCGAAAACCCTTGTATGCTCACACTATATATTGTAACTCATGTCCTTAATGAAAGATTAGACAGTTCTAAACAATCTTTCTCTTTACTCATTTCACTATGATTCTCCATTAGTCTCTAAGTTGTGTCTTAATCTCTTATTCTCCTTCTTTAATCCTTTCTAAACTCAGATAATCCTTTACATTCCTAAAAGTCATATGGTATCAGAGCCAGGTTGATTACAATCTGAGTTCGTGAGTGATTCTCTTAAGGATTCAAGTTTGAAAGTTTAAGAGAACAAGTGAGTGTGTTTGAGAGTTTCTTGAGAGTTCAAAAGCTCAAGGTGTTTTGTGTGTGTCTTGGTGGTCCGTGGGAGGTTCATTTGAAGACTCAAGAGTGAATCTGTGTTCTAGAGAGCAGCGTGGGTTCTCAGTACAAGATCTAACCGGTTGTTCAAGCTATAGACGTCAAGCTGTTCAAGATGGAGAGTGGCATGAAGATGAAGGTCGCGGTGACATTCAAAGGAACCAACTACCTAGTCTGGTCGAGGATGGTGAAGACTGCTGTGGGAAGCAAGGGTTTGTGGAAGCATATCACATCTGGTGAGGCTCCAAAGGTGATTACTCAAGGGGGTGAAACGGAGAGTCCCGAGGAGAGTGTTGTAGAGAAGTGGCAACAAGAAGACATGATGGTGATGTCAGTCCTTCATGCCTCTTTGGAGCCGGCTATACTAGATGCTTATAGCTACTGTGAGACAGCCAAGGAGCTGTGGGATACTCTACAGAAAGTGTATGGAAACACTTCTAACCTGAACCGAGTGTTTGAAGTCAAGAAGGCAATCAATGGGTTAACTCAAGATGACACGGAGTTCACTAAGCACTTGGGGAGGTTCAGGTCTCTTTGGTCTGAGTTGGAGATGCTGAGGCCAAGCACGGTTGATCCAGAGCTTCTAAATGAGAGACGCGAGCAGGACAAGGTCTTTGGGTTGCTGCTCACGTTGAATGCAAGCTACAGTGGTCTTATCCAGCACATGCTATGGTCTGAGAAGCTGCCTGACCTTGAAGAGGTGTGCGCTAAGATACAGAAGGAGCAGGGCTCAATGGGTTTGTTTGGAGGCAAGGGAGACTTATCTCTTGCAAATGCTGTGCAACCTGACCGGGAAGAGCCTCCACAAGCCAACAAAGCTGGTTACAACAAGTATGAGGATAGGAAGTTCAATGGGAATTGTGATCACTGCAAGAAGCATGGACACAAGAAGAGTCAGTGCTGGATACTCCATCCCCACTTGAAGCCGGCTAAGTTCATGAAGGAGAGAGAGGCAAAAGCTCACATGACTGAAGGATCAAGCGGAGCAGGGCCATCCAACCGTGGAGCTGAAGTGGAGAACCGTGAAGGAGATGGAAAGGCTTTGGTGACCTACACTGGAGCTATCAACCCCCGAGGCAATGATCAAGACTTCATCAGGAGATCCGAGATGGATGCACTCATCAAAATGCTCAAGGATAATGGTAACATTCATGGGTATTCATTTGGTGCTTCTATGATTGCTAGAACTATAGAAATGACTCCTAATGTGGCTGAGATTGCTAGGATTGATAGTAAGACTGGAATTGAGCATTGCATTGATAGAAATGCTAGGATGAATGCATATAGATCACAAATTAGTATCTGCCATAGTGCTAGCAATACATCCAAACCATTGATTATAGATTCAGGTGCATCTCATCATATGATTAGTGACACCAACCTGATTAAAGATATAGAACCTACTAATGGATGTGTGATGATTGCAAATGGGGATAAGATACCTATTAAGGGAATAGGAAACTTAAAGCTATTTGATAAGAACACTAGAGCATTTTATATTCCGGAATTCACATCAAACCTTCTTTCAGTTAAGAAATGCACTACTGATTTGAATTGCAATGTTATATTCAGTCCTAATGATGTGAAGTTTCAGGATATTGAGAGCAGCCAATTGATTGGAAAAGGAGTTACAAAGGGAGACTTATACATGCTTGAGAAGCTTGATCCTGTTTCCAATTATAACTGCTCATTTACTTCTGCTTCTAGTTTGAATAAAAATGCATTGTGGCATGCTAGATTAGGTCATCCCCATGAGAGGGCTTTAAACTTGATGTTACCAGGTGTGGTTTTTGAAAATAATAAGTGTGAGGCTTGCATTTTAGGCAAGCATTGTAAGAATGTGTTTCCAAGAACATCTACTGTTTATGAAAATTGCTTTGATTTGATTCATACTGATGTGTGGACTGCACCTAGTTTTTCTAGAGATAATCATAAGTATTTTGTCACATTCATTGATGAAAAATCTAAATACACCTGGTTAACACTCATTCCATCAAAAGATAGGGTGATAGATGCATTCAAGAACTTTCAAGCTTATGTGACTAACCATTATCATGCTAGGATTAAAATTTTGAGATCAGATAATGGAGGAGAGTACACAAGCTATGCGTTCAAGAGTCATCTAGATCACCATGGAATCCTTCATCAAACAAGCTGTCCCTACACACCACAACAGAATGGTGTAGCTGAGAGGAAGAACAGGCACTTGATGGAAGTGGCTCGGTCACTGATGTTCCAAGCTAATGTACCTAAGAGATTCTGGAGTGATGCTGTATCTACTGCGTGCTATCTAATCAACAGGATGCCTACAAAGGTGTTGAAGGATCAAGCACCATTTGAAGTTCTGAACAAGCGCAAGCCATCCTTGGAATACATGAGAGTGTTTGGATGCTTATGCTATGTTCTAGTACCAGGAGAGTTGAGGAACAAGCTAGAAGCAAGAAGCAGAAAGGCAATGTTCATTGGCTACTCAACAACTCAAAAAGGATATAAGTGTTATGATCCAGAAGCTAGAAGGGTGCTTGTATCTAGAGATGTGAAGTTCATTGAAGAAAGAGGATACTATGAGGAGAAGAATCAAGAAGATTTGAAGGATCTCACATCAGATAAGGCTGGAGTCTTAAGAATCATTTTGGAAGGTCTCGGTATCAAGATGAACCAGGACCAATCCACAAGAAGTGGAAGACAAGAAGAGAGCTCAACTGCACCAAGTGGAGCTGCTCAAACACCTCACCTTGATCATGAGGGGGGAAGTGAACCTGAAACTCAAGAAAATGGCCAAGAAGGAGTCGGCTTGAGTGAGGAAGGAGGAGAGTTCAACTCAGGTTCTCATCATCAAGGTGAGCAAGACCAAGGAGAGGAAGAACATCAGAGTGAAGCACAAGAACCGACTACACAAGATGAGCCGGTTCAAGAGCAAGAACAACCAGTATTGAGGAGAAGCACAAGGCTGAGAAAGGATCCTTCCTCTTGGGTAAACACGCGAGTGTACTACAATGCCCAAGCTGTGGAGCATCCTTCTCAAGTCGTGTGTTCATTTGCTCAATACCCTGAAGAACATTGCGCCTTCATGGTTAACTTGGATGAGAATTACATCCCAAGAAGCTATGAAGAAGCAATCATGGATAAAGAATGGAAGGAGTCAGTTGGAGCTGAGGCAGGAGCTATGATCAAGAATGATACATGGTATGAGAGTGAGTTACCAAAAGGGAAGAAGGCTGTGACTAGTAGATGGATATTCACAATCAAGTATAAGGCTGATGGAAAGATTGAGAGGAAGAAGTCAAGGCTGGTTGCAAGAGGTTTCACTCAAACTTATGGAGAAGATTACATAGAAACCTTTGCACCAGTAGCTAAACTACATACAATCCGGATTGTATTGAGCTTGGCTGTGAACCTTGGATGGGGCTTATGGCAAATGGATGTGAAGAATGCATTCCTACAAGGAGAACTTGAGGATGAAGTGTATATGCATCCACCTCCAGGCCTGGAACACTTAGTGAAGAGAGGGAACGTGTTAAGATTGAAGAAAGCTATCTATGGGCTGAAGCAATCACCAAGAGCTTGGTACAACAAGCTGAGCACTACTCTCAATGGCCGAGGCTTCAAGAAGTCTGAACTAGATCACACCTCTTCACTCTCACTACTCCCTCAGGTATGATTGCACTCCTTGTGTATGTTGATGATATCATTATCACAGGAAGTGATAAGGAAGGTATCATAGCAACCAAGGAGTTTCTTAAATCCATGTTTGAGATTAAAGACTTGGGAGAAATGAAATACTTTCTTGGAATTGAGATATGTAGATCCAAGGAAGGTTTATTCATGTCCCAAAGGAAATATACACTTGATCTTTTGAAAGGTGCAGGTGCTTATGGAGGCAAGACAGCAAGGATGCCTATGGAGGATGGTTACAAAGTCCCACGAGAGGGGGAGATTGAAGACAGCAAACCTTATCAGGATCCTAAACTCTATAGAAAACTAGTTGGCAAATTGATTTATCTTACCATAACTAGACCTGACATTTGTTTTGCTGTGAATCAGGTGAGTCAACACATGCAAGTGCCTAAGGAGCATCATTGGCGCATGGTGGAGAGGATCTTGATGTATCTCAACGGCTCACCTGATCAAGGAGTATGGATGGGCTGCAATGGGAGCACTGAAGTGGTTGGATACTGTGATGCGGATTGGGCTGGTGATAGAGCAGACAGGAGATCAACCACAGGCTATTGCACATTCATTGGAGGCAACTTGGTTACTTGGAAGAGTAAGAAGCAGAAGGTGGTGTCTTGTTCAAGTGCAGAAGCTGAGTATAGAGCTATGCTGAAGCTTACCAACGAGCTGGTGTGGATCAAAGGCATCTTGAAGCATTTGGAGATTGATCAAGCCACTCCAATGACCATGCATTGTGATAACCAAGCTGCCATCCACATTGCCTCCAACTCGGTGTTTCATGAAAGAACCAAGCACATTGAAGTTGATTGTCACAAGGTGAGGCAGATGATCATCTTAGGAGTCATCCTGCCATGCTACACAAGAAGTGAAGATCAGTTAGCGGATGTGTTCACCAAAGCTGCAAGACAAAAGACAATGGAGTCCATTCACATCAGGTTGGGCCTCATTGATCTTGGGAAGAGAAGGAGCTGATCCCCTTGGCTGTGAGGTCTTTACTCTTTTTCCCTTATCAAGGTTTTATCCCAATGGGTTTTCCTTGGTAAGGTTTTTAATGAGGAAGATCTCATAGCTATCCAAGCTTAGGCTTTCACAAAGCTAAGCTTGAGGGGGAGTGTTGAGTTGAGTTGCGTATAAGTGTGAAGCAAGTGAGGAGTTGAGACTAAGGAGATGAGTTGAAGCTTGGGAAGGTTTGGGCAAGGTCCGTACAAGTCCGTACAGTCCGTACATGACCGTACACATGAAGATGGGTGAAACCTTGACAAGGGTAAAGAAGTTACTTGCGGTAACTTAGGTGAAGGGAAGGAACTTACCTGGATGCATCAGACCGTTTAGGGATAAGGTAGAGCGCGCCTTGACAGGCTGGAACAGCTGGAAAGGCAAGAGCATCTCGGTCCAAGATGCTAGATGCTCCGCGCATGTGGAGAAGCTAATTGGCTTGTTCAAATGAGCTTATCCTCTCCTGATTGACCTCACATGCTTTAGTCTTCTCTTGATTTCGAAAACCCTTGTATGCTCACACTATATATTGTAACTCATGTCCTTAATGAAAGATTAGACAGTTCTAAACAATCTTTCTCTTTACTCATTTCACTATGATTCTCCATTAGTCTCTAAGTTGTCTCTTAATCTCTTATTCTCCTTCTTTAATCCTTTCTAAACTCAGATAATCCTTTACATTCCTTAAAGTCATACCTATGAGATTTATTCAACTTCCTAGTGATTCACCATTACTTTATGTATTAAAATCAAGCTTCTTACATCGCGATTCATCCTGGTTTGATTAGAATGACAAAGAAGCTGTCATATTCCCAAACAGGAAAACTGGGATCAACTGATTTGAAAGTGGGATAGCTTCTTCATCCTAACTCCTATGAGATTTCTTCAACTTCCTAGTGATTCTCCATTACTTTATGTATCAAAATCAAGCTTCTTACATCGCGATTCATCCTGGTTTGAATAGAATGACAAAGAAGCTGTCATATTCCCAAACAGGAAGATTGGGATTACCTGATTTGAAAGTGGGACAGCTTCTTCATCCTAACTCCTATGAGATTTATTCAACTTCCTAGTGATTCTCCATTACTTTATGTATCAAAATCAAGCTTCTTACATCGCGATTCATCCTGGTTCTATTAGAATGACAAGGAAGCTGTTATATTCCCAAACAGGAAAACTGGGATCACCTGATTTGAAAGTGGGATAGCTTCTTCATCCTAACTCCAATGAGATTTATTCAACTTCCTAGTCATTCTCCAATACTTTATGTATCAAAATCAAGCTTCTTACATCGCGATTCATCCTTGTTGAGATGAGGAGTTGATATGAAGACTTAGAGAATCTTGGGTAGAGAAAGAATGAGGTGAAGAAGCTGTGTGTAGAGTTTGGGAAAGCTTAGGTTGAGACAATACCGTACTGGCCGTACAAGGGCCGTACCATCCGTACGAGTATGGATCAACCAAAGCTCATGTATAGGCAAGTTACCTTTGCGGGAGTGAAATGGTAAACTTGGAAGGAGTTAACTTGGGAGTTACTGATCCGGACGTTGGAGAAAGGATAAGGGACGCGGCTTGACAGGCTGGATGAGAGCTGTAAAGTGAAAGCAACCTTATCCTCTCCGGTCACACATGTGAAGCACCTGATTGGATCAATTTGAATTAGGCGCTCCTCTTCTCCTTGACTACACATGCTTTACTCACTTTAGTCTCATGTAACCCTAGGATCTTAAGACTATATAATGTAACCTCTCTCATTAATAAAAGATTAGACAGTTCAGATTATCCTTAGCCTCCATGGCGTTTCCCTTAGTCTCTTAAGCTAATCTCTTACTCTAAATCATCTCTCATACTTCTCTAATCTCTTCTAAACTCTCAGATTACTCTTTATACTCTAAAAGTCATATGGTATCAGAGCCAGGTTCTTGAGAATCTGAGTTCTTTGCATGGACTAAAGGCTAAAGCTTTGAAGGTTCTTTGAAGTCTCTAGCCTCAAGTCTTCCTTGGTTACATTGTGGTTACAAGATTGAAGCTTTGCTTTGCGTGGAGTGGTGGTGTGATCTAGTCTCAAGTTCAAAGTCTTCTACAAGTAGTTCAAGAACAAGCTGTTGAAGATGGATGGAGGGATAAGCATGCACATGAAGGTGGCGGTTACTTTCAAGGGGAGTAACTACTTGGTGTGGTCTCGGATGGTGAGAACCACAGTGGGAAGTAAGGGCTTGTGGAAGCATCTCACGGATGGTGAAGCTCCTCAGCTCATTACTCAGGGAGAAGACTCAGAAGAGGTCTCAAATGAAACGGCCGTGGAGAAGTGGCAGCGGGAGGACATGTTGGTGATGTCCGTTCTTCATGCCTCCTTAGAGCCGGCGATCCTAGAGGCTTACAGCTACTGTGAGTCAGCTAAGGAGCTTTGGGATACCTTGAAGAAGGTATATGGGAATACTTCAAACCTTCACCGAGTGTTTGAAGTAAAGAAAGCCATAAACGACTTGGTACAAGACGACATGGAGTTCACCAAGCATTTGGGGAGGTTCCGGTCCTTATGGTCAGAACTGGAGATGCTGAGGCCAAGCACAACCGATCCAGAACTGCTTAATGAGAGGAGGGAGCAGGATAAGGTCTTTGGTCTCTTACTTACCTTGAATCCGGCTTACACTTCACTGATTCAGCATATGTTGAGAGCTGATAAGCTACCAGACCTTGAGGAGGTGTGCTCTCACATTCAGAGGGAGCAGGGGTCTATTGGATTGTTTGGAAGCAAAGGGGAGATGTCACTTGCAAACCAGGCTGCGCAAACCAACTCTGATGAATCTCCTCAAGCAAACAAGGCCGGCTACAACAAGTTTGAAGACAGGAAGTTCAATGGGAGTTGTGATCATTGCAAGAAGCATGGCCACAAGAAGAGCCAGTGCTGGATACTTCACCCCCATCTGAAGCCGGCCAAGTTCTTGAAGGAGAAGGAGGCCAGGGCAAACGTGAGTGAAGGATCAAGTGGCGCCAGCACCTCAGGGAAGAGCAAGGATGAAGGAGGAAGGGAGAGTGATGGCAAGTCCTTGGTGGCATATGCGGGCAATCCAAATGGCCGAGGAGGGGTTCAAGACTATATCAGGAGATCAGACATTGACTCCCTCATCAAAATGCTCAAGGAAAACGGTAACACTTATGGTTATTCCTTTGGTGCATCAATGATAGTTAAGAATGATGATAATGGTCTTGAGAAACATGGAATTGCCAAACCGGATCATGCATATGCTAGTCTTGCTAGGACTGAACCGGATCATGCATATACTAGTCTTGCTAGGACTGAACACTCTCTTAAGTCGTCTAGTACACTTTGTCTCACGGCTAATAACTTGACTAAACCATTAGTAGTTGATTCTGGTGCATCTCATCATATGATCAGTGACACTAGTTTGATTAAAGACATTGAACCTGCTAAAGGGCATGTGATGATTGCAAATGGAGATAAGATTCCTATTAGAGGAATAGGAAACTTAAAACTGTTTAATAAGTATACTAGAGCATTCTACATGCCAGAATTCACATCTAACTTACTTTCAGTAAAGAAATGTACTACTGATTTACATTGCAATGTTATCTTTAGTCCTAATGATGTCAAGTTTCAGGATATTGAGAGCAGCCAGTTGATTGGAAAAGGAGTTACTAAAGGGGATCTTTACATGCTTGAAGACTTAGCTCCTGTTTCTGATTTTAGCTGTTCATTTACTACTACTACTTCTAGCTTAAATAAGAATGCTTTGTGGCATGCTAGACTAGGACATCCTCATAGTAGAGCCTTGAATTTGATGTTGCCAGGTGTTAATTTTGAGAATAAAGACTGTGAAGCTTGCATTTTAGGCAAACATTGTAAAACTGTGTTTCAAAGGTCATCTACTGTTTATGAGAAATGCTTTGATTTGATTCATTCTGATGTATGGACTGCACCTTGCTTATCTAGGGAGAATCATAAGTATTTTGTCACATTCATTGATGAAAAATCCAAATACACCTGGTTAACCTTAATTCCATCAAAAGATAGAGTTCTTGATGCATTTAAAAACTTTCAATCTTATGTGACTAACCATTATCATGCTAAGATTAAAATTTTGAGATCAGATAATGGAGGAGAGTACACTAGCCATGCATTCAAGTCTCATCTAACTCATCATGGAATACTCCATCAAACAAGCTGTCCCTACACACCACAGCAGAATGGTGTGGCTGAGAGGAAGAATCGACATCTCATGGAGACAGCTCGGTCATTAATGTTTCAAGCAAATATTCCAAAGAGGTTTTGGAGTGATGCTGTGGCCACTGCTTGCTACTTAATCAACCGGATACCTACAAAGATTCTTGAAGATCAGGCACCATTTGAGGTATTAAACAAACACAAGCCATCTGTAGAACACTTGAGGGTCTTTGGGTGTTTGTGCTATGTGTTGGTTCCGGGACAGATGAGAAGCAAGTTGGAAGCAAGAAGTACAAAGGCTGTGTTCATAGGCTACTCTACAACACAGAAGGGATACAAATGCTATGATCCAGCAGGAAGAAGAGTTCTAGTATCAAGGGATGTGAAGTTTGTAGAAGAACGAGGATACTATGAAGAGAAGAACCAAGAAGACTTGAAAGACCTTACCTCAGATAAGGCCGGGGTGTTGAGGATTATCCTAGAGGGACTAGGAATCAAGATGTCCCAGGATCAGAACTCTGGTCAAAGGGAACAACATGGAGACTCTCACCATGATCGTGAGGGGGGAAATGAGCCTGAAGTTCAAGAAAGTGGCCAAGAAGGAGCCGGCTTGAATGAGGGAGGAGTTGAGACAAGTTTAGGCCGAGATGGAGCCGGCTTGAATCAGGAACAAAGGGAGATGAGTTCAGGCTCTCACAATCAAGGTGAGCATGAACAAAGAGAAGAAGAAGCATCAGTTGAAGGTGTAGAAGAAGAAGAAGAACCGGATGTTCAAGAGCAAGCCGTGAGAGTTCAACAACCAGAATTGAGAAGAAGCACTAGAGTGAGGAAGGATCCTTCCTCTTGGGTAAACACGAGAGTGTACTACAATGCCCAAGCAGTGGAGCATCCCTCTCAAGCTGTGTGCTCCTTTGCTCAATATCCTAAAGCACATTGTGCTTTTATGGTGAATCTGGATGAGGGGTATATCCCAAGAAGCTATGAAGAGGCAATACAAGACAAGGAGTGGAAGGAATCAGTTGGAGCTGAGGCAGGAGCTATGATCAAGAATGATACATGGTATGAAAGTGAGTTACCTAAAGGGAAGAAGGCTGTGACTAGTAGATGGATCTTCACAATCAAGTATAAGGCTGATGGTCAGGTTGAGAGGAAGAAGTCAAGACTGGTTGCAAGATGTTGAGAAGAGGTGATAAAGAGTGGGTTCATTGATAGAGGAAGAGAAATGGGGCAGTCAGTAACTTTGGAGATTTACCACAGTAACTTTAGTTTTACTGTGGTAACTAAGGTATAACTTTGGGAAGTTACCTTTCACCCATTTGGAGAGTGAAGCACGTCCAAGGAGAGTCTGGATAAGGAAGGAGCAATCTGGATAAGGAAGAAGCATTCTGGATAAGGTCTGGTCATAGCTGGAAAGGTAAAACACCTTTACAGCCTGTCCAAGCATGTGAGAACACCCATTGGCTGCTTTTGGATGGCACTCCTTGACTCCACACGTTCCTGATCTCCTCTGACCCTATGATTTCGAATTGTATCTTGTATCACTCATATAAAGCCTTGTAAACCTCATTGTTAATAATTAATGGAGTTTTGAGTATTCTCTCTTGTTCTTTATTCTCTTAGTCTCTCTTAATCTCCTAATCTCATACAAACTACACAAACCATCTCTTGATATTCATTCATCACTCTACATACACAAAAGTGTATATGGTATCAGAGCCAGGTTGCGCAAAGGGGAGAGGGTGTTTGATTATGATTTTCGAAATCTGAGTTTCTTGAGGTGTTCTTGAGGTGTTCTTGGTGTTCTTGATGTGTTCTTGGTGCTCTTTGGTGTGCTTGAGATCGAATTGAGTCTGTGGAGAGTTTCTTATGGATTCAAATGAGTTAAGCATGGTGGAGGAGACAAGATCAAGAAGTGAAGAGAAGAAAGAGAGAGAAAACGAGTGTGCTTGGTCAAGCTGGATAAAGACAGCTTTTGAAAGCTGTGGGATTTGGAGTAATCATGAAAAGGAAGAACCTTTAAAGGTGAGAGCTGCTGAGAAAGATCAGACAGCAAGTTTGGAGGAGATTCAAGTAAAGGTGGAACCTTTAAGGGAGGTAGCTGCTGAAGAAGGTCAGACAGCAAGGTTGGAGGAGATTCAAGTAAAGGTGGAGCCTTTAAAGGAGGTAGCTGCTGAAGAAGGTCAGACAGCAAGGTTGGAGGTTCATGAAGCCAAGGGCGTGATCTATAGTCTAAGACAAGGGAAGAACGAGTTGTATCAGCTTGTGGGGAGGCTGAGAGAAGTAGAATCAGAGTTGAGCATGGAAAAAACTCATACAGCAAGTCCGAGTTGGTGTCAAGGAAGGAGGAAGCAAGATGTGATCTTTGGCTTTCTTATGGGAGAGATATGTGAGCTGGTTGAACACATGTGTGATGTGTGGGAGATAAACAAGAAGCCAGGTAGATGGAAGAGAGGTACAAGCTGCAAGAAGGGAAAGTTGAGAAAACTTTCTAAGATGTGGGTCATGATGAGCAGATTATGGAGAAAGGATATCAAGGAGACTATGCAAGTAGGAGAATGCTTGTACTCAGCTTACATTGGAGAATCTGTAGAGAGCAGTGGGGTTATGAGGAAGCTAGAGTCCAAAGGAGCGGATGAGCCTGTCACAAAGGAGGAATGGGATGAGTTTGTCAAGTATGTGTATGCTTTGGCTACGACCCGGAGACAAGGTGCTCCTGCCAAAGCATCCACATCCAACAAACCCATCATTGTTGATTCTGGAGCAAGTCATCACATGATTAGTGACAGAAGCTTAATGAGTGATGTAAAGAAAGCTACTGGAGGTGTGTGTTGAACTGAAGAGAAGATAGAGCTTGTACAATAATAGGGCAAGCTATAGAAGATGTCAAGAAGAGTTCAATCAAGCTTCAGAAGTGTTCTGAAGTAGTTATCTTGGGAAGTTAAGTCTAGGGAAGACTTAGACTGATCATGTGAAGGCTTTGGAGGAGTTAGAGAGAAGATGGTCCAAGGTGCAATTATAGGGCGGCCTTGTACGGCCTGGTACGGCCAAGGGCAAACCAAAGAATATGGTGGATCGACCAAAGAAGTGAGAAAGAGTGTTGGGCAAATATAGGGCGAGTGGTACGGACAGGAGGTCCGTACCATCGACCGTACTGCCAATCATCTCGCCCACACATCCGGTTTAAGCAATGTTGAAGAAGTGCAAAGTCTGGGCGTGTTTATCTTGGCTATGAGGACCGTTGGGAGCTACAGGAAACAAAGGGAATATCCCTTAGGATCAGAGTGATCCAAGAGACAGGCTGGAAAGAGAAAAGCACTTTACCTTTCCAGCCACCTTTCCACATGAGTCCATCTTAGCCTTTCATTCAAAATGGATCAATCCCACCTTCCATTCAGTCAAGGCACGACCACACTTTCCAGCTAGCATCAAGACCAGTCTACTCTCATCCTAGCCATCCATTCTATCATTTATTTACAACCTTAGGATGTAGGGTTTATGAGTGTAATGTAAAGGCATATAAAAGCCTTGTATATGTGATTGTAAACACTTAAGTGAGTAAGGGGGTTTCCCTTCTCCTTCTCTAATCTGAAACACTTTCTCTTAGTCTCTCTAGTCTCTCATCCTGAATCTCTATACACGTTCTCAGTCTTGTTACTAATCTCTTAAACACTTAGACACACAAACACTCATCAAACTTCCTTTCTCTCAAATCGCTTCCAAGCTCTCTCTCTTTACCCATTTGGGTTTCATACACACATACAACCTGAGTACTCTTAAATCTCATATGGTATCAGAGCCAGGTTCATTAGAACTTGGTTCCAGCTTCCGCTAAGCTCAAAGCTCACTCCCATGCCATTTCCAAACCAAGAAGAAGCTTCATGGTCATTTGGCTGTTCAACCTCTTCAAGAAGAAGGTGTGCTCATCAATGGCGTCCAGAAGCTGTTCTTGGTCGTTCTCCACTCTCTCATGGTCGTCCTGAAGAAAGAAGGCCATTGGAAGCATGTCCAAGCCATTCCCATTCACTGTCCAAGAAGAAAGGTGAAAGCTTTCAACTTGTACCTGGTATGGCGACTCAAAAATGAAGAGAGGAGGTGTCTTAGGCATGGTGGGTTCAAGAGAAAGGTCCATGAAAGAAGGAGATGTAGGAGTTGACACCAACAGCTCGGATCTTCCCATGTACTAAGGAGCTTCAAGGAACTAACACTAGTTCCTTGGCTGTAAGGAAATCTCTTTCTCTTGTATAAAGCTTGAGTGTATGAACAGGTTGTGATGTTGTGATGTGATTGGAAACCTGAGGATTGTTTAAAAGATTGCTAAAATGAAGTTGCTTTAGAATCTGTCCCAGGATACTTTAAAGAGTCTTGTTTGGGTATTGAAATTGTTTAGTATGCTTAGCTCCGGTTCATAGTGATGCTTGTTGTGATTAATTAAATCTGCTTGCATACATGGAGTGAAACCGAATTTAAAGCTGTTGCATATAGTCTTGTGGCTGTCTTACATTGAAGTATTAGATTCATGTCTAAGTACTGAGTAAAGAAGCTCTTAAGAGTGCCTAAGTAACTTGTCTTGAATCTGTTAGGATCTTACTTGTACTTAGAGATTTAGCTTGCAAAGAATAGAACTTGATAATGCCTTGTGTCTATCTGTTGCATTGCTTGTGATATTGGGAATCAAACTTGATAATTTATTAATCAAGATTTGACATCAATACTATTGAAAATGGTTAAATGCTTAATGTCAGTTCTAAATTAACTTGTCTTGTTAAGATGATAGATTATATTATCTAATCATGCTTGCTTTCATAAACTAGAAACTGATTAAGATTAATGCATACTGCCTTGTATTGTTGCATTTAGATTAAAATCTAAGTTGCATAAAATTGCCTAAATACTTTGACTTGAATCTGATAAGGTCTTGCTTAGTATTTAGAGAATGGTTGCTTGCATAGATAAGAACTTGACATTGTCTTGATTCTATCTAATGTTATAAAGCTTGAGACATTGGTGATCAAACTTGATGAAGTCAAGGATTGATCCCAATGCAATTGTGACTTATCTTTGCTAGAGTTTGAGTGATGTTTCAGGTTCACAAAAGGTGTTCCTAGTTCATCATCAAATCCGAGTTGAAAGAGAAAGAATGATGCCCATTGTGTGTACAATGGAGAAGTGTTACAAAAAGGGAGAAGCACAGATGGTTGTAAAACTCACTGGTGTTCTTCTCCTTAACATTGCAAGTACCTGAAGAAGAAGCTAACCGGGTCTAGGCAGTGGCGTGCCTATTCAAGAGGGTGCTCAAACTAAGACAGAGCACTCTTGGCTGTGTGAAGAAGAAGGCTACTCTATCAAGGCGGCTTCTATTGTGAGGTGATTGAAGAAGTAGCTGAAGCATCCACAAGCATTCCATCATGGTGGCAAATTCAGAAGGGTGATTGCAATAAGAGAAGAAGAAGAAGTGAGGATTCAAGTGGCAACGAACACTCCTCATCACCTTAAAAAAGGGAGTAAACCTAGTCTCATCTATCTTAATATGTCTTGATAGGTTTATCTCCTGATTATACTATGTGCTTTCCCTAATTCCATTAAGAGTTTATAGCTTCTAAGTAGAATGTCTAGGCTAATTTCACTGAGATTGTTTTGCTGCTGCATTGTGTTATTGATAGTAAGTAATGTCTAGAGTCCCAGAATCTCATGTTCTGTTTATTGCATTGTCTTGAGTGTTGTCATAGCTTGAATCATCATGAATGTGCTGTAGAATTGAGTAGAATGTCTCTGCTGCTTGCATCATGATTGATAAGTTATTTTGCATACATAAGCATATCTCATACTGTCTAAGTTCAATCCTAGTGTTATCTGATGCTATTGCCTATGTTTAATCCATCAATGAAAGTCTTGCATCAATTAGAAATTGTCTAAGTTGCTTGCATCATTGGTTCTGATTGAAAATGTTGTGCAGAGCTTTAATATTACTCATGGATTGAACCTGTTGCATTCATATAGCTAATGCTTTAAGATTGTGCATTCATGTAGTAATGCATTTAAAAATGAGCCTAAATTGCAAATGTACTGATATAAGCTTTGCATTTAGAGAACTGTATAGAACTTGCATTGTCATTGTTAGAAATTGAAATCTGCTTGTCTTGACTCAGTCCAGTTCTGATTGTTGCTATGCCATAGTTAAATCCATCAGTGATGTCTTATAAGCATTTAGAAGTATGTCTAAGCTACTTGAATCATTGGCTTTGATAAAACTAGTGAGCATAAGCATGAATTGAGTCACTCTTGTCGCCTTAATTGCATAAGTATCATCTAGACTTGTGTTCCATTTGGATTGAATCTGTTTCATTCATATAGTTAGTGTAACCTAATGCATTCATCTATTGTTGCATTTAAAAAAAAAAAAAACTGAATTGATTGTCTTTGCTTGATTGTCTTGATTGTCTAGCTTGTTTCAAGTATCATATATTATTGTGGCATTGGTGATCAAACATGATGGATGATCTTGGTTTGATCCCAATGGGATGATCTGATCTTGCATTGAGTTGTGGTGGTGTTAGGTACACAAGGGAAGTGATACATGTAACTCGCCATCAACCAAGAATGTAGAGACAAAGGTCTTGTGCCATTACAAATTATCACTTGGACATGTTAGTCCATAATCTACAGGAAGTGTAGTGTGATTGATTATGCAATGAGAGATGGCCATTGCATAATACCATTGGACATATCTAGTCCTTAGTCTACAGGAAGTGTAGCATGGGTCATTATGCAATGAGAGATGTGTCTTGTGAGACTCTCTATGGTGATTCAAACACCCTAATTCCTGGTTAAGGAAGAGAGAAAACTCACAAGAAGAAAGCTATCATAAAAGATGATAGTTATTAGACCATGGAGATGCATAGGATCATCACAAGCTTAGCTCCTTCTAGTCTTGGTTCTAAGCTTGAGGGGGAGTCTTAATGCATATGATCCATGGTCAGTAACAAGTCTTTGCAAAGACTTCTACAAGGATCATCAACCGGACCAAGTCAGTGGCGTGTCTAGGCAAGAGGCTGTTCAGAGCAGTCTTGGCAAGTGAGGAAGAAGGCTCTCCATCAATGCGGCTTCAATGAGAGGTGATTGAGGAGAAGCTGATGAATCCATTCTGCCTTTCCAAGAAGTTGATGATGCCATGAAGATGGTGCATTGGCCGAGTTAGGAAACTCACAAAAAACACAAGGGAAGTTCCCTTAGACTTTTTAAAAACTCTTTTCAATCATTTTTCATTCATCTTAGTCATTGCTTGTGTTTGAAAAGATACTGAAAATGTTTATGATTGAACTGTGAGATTGTGTGCATCAATTGGGATGCAGGATATTCATTTTGTTGGTGTTGATAGGTACTGATGCACCTTTGGGATAATGTATCAGGTGTTGAACTGAAGAGAAGAATGGAGCTTGTGCATAAATAGGGGCAAGCTCTTGAAGATCTTAAGAAGAGTTCTATGAAGCTTCAGAAGTGATGAGAAGCTGATATAAGGTTGGGATAAAGGCTAAGAAGAGTTCAGATAGAAGTGGAGTAGTCTTTGGATGAGTTAAGGAGAGAAAGGTAGATGGTGCAAAGATAGGGACAGCCATGTACGGCCATGTACGGATGGTACGGCCCGGGAAGGACATGGCTGATCCAAAAGAGTTTCTATCAAGTCTTGGGATGTTTTGGAGTTGTGCAAAGATAGGGCGCGATGTGAGAGAAGCAACCCTAATCCGTACACTCAGCTGATGAAGACTTGTGATGCAAGGCATGAAGAAGGCTTAGGGCAAGAGAGCAAAGATCCTAAAGGCATATGCTGTCCGAGATGCTTTAGGAAGTAACCAGGAAGGTGCTGAGCTCTCTTGACCGTTTATGGATAAGAAACCTTATCCATACAGCTTGTTCAAATTCAAATAAGCAAGCTGGCATGAGCTGTAAAGTAAAGGCAAAGAAGAAGTCATGTATCTGGCCAAAGGAGAGGGAAGATACATGGAGCTTTAAGAAAAGCAATCAGGCGCCAGCAAGCAAGAACCAACCACCATTCAGCCTTCCTTGACCAGATCCAAAGCTACATCCAAGCCATTCATTTCCCAAAGTCATTTAGAGCCATCAGATTTAGGTTTATGAGTTTCAGAGTGTGAAAACATATATAAACTGATGTATGGACGTTTTGTAAGCTCTAAGAGAGTATGGGGGTTTTCCCCATCTCCTTCATAAATATAAAAGTGTGTTCTTGATCAGATTCCCTTAATCTACCCCTTTCTTAGTCTCTAATCTCTTAATCTCTCTAAGTCTCTTTGTTTCTGATTCAAGTTCATACGAGTTTCATCAGACCTCTTATTCAACTAGTTCAAGACCTTATCCTTTGCCTCTAATGGCTTCTCATACACATACACAGCCAGAGCTCTCAAATCTCATATGGTATCAGAGCCATGTTCATCAGAACCTGAGCTGAAGCTTCCGCAAACACACTGCTCTCTCCTCAGCTCAAATCCAAACCATTGAAGCTCTCTCCATCCGGTTCAGCTCCTTATGAAGGAGAAGACTGAAGCTTGGCGAGTTCTCATGGTTCCTCATCCTGTTCTCTTCCTGTCCTGATGGTGATTCTCCTTGGAAGCAGAGGTGTATGGACAAGGCCTAGCTATCCTTGTACCAAGGCGCCTTGTCCAAGAGAAGAACACATCCGGTTCCAAAGAAGATGGTGTCAAGAGCTTGGCGCCTAAAGGAGATGAAGAAAGGAGGGGTCTTTGAAGCTGATGGTACAAGATGGAGGCCATGAATAGAAGGTGAAAGAGGTGGGTGACGATCCACACTCTCAAGACCAACAAAGCATGGTCGGTTTCATGAAAGGTTAAGGAACCAACCTGGTTCCTTGTGTAAGCGATTCTTTAAAACCTTCTTGATATTGAGCTTGTGGTGTTACTGTGCCTGGCTAGTGTGATGTGTATTGATTGAAAAACCCTGAGGATAATGTGTGATTGCTAAATATAATTAGTTGAATCTGTCCCAGGATGCTTTAAAGGCTTGTTTAGTGTTTAAAGAGTAAAATGCTTGCTCCTGTTAAGTAATGAGTTTGCTAAATGTGAAATGATATTGTTTGAAGCTCATGAACTGAAAACAGATTGAAAGTAATGCATTGTCTGATGTTAAGTGATGATAGTAATGCTTAGCCTAAGTTATAAATGAATGTGTGATGAATTGTATTGTTGCATTCATGAATTAAAACTGATTAAGGTTAGTGCATACTGTCAAATGGCTGTCTTACATTGAAGCATTAGATTCATGTCTAAATGCTGAGTAAAGAAGCTTTAAAAATTGCCTAAGTAGCTTGTATTGAATCTGTTAGGATCATGCTAGTGCTTAGAGAGTTTGCTTGCAAAGATTAGAACTTGAAAATGTCTAGTTTAATCTGTTGCATTGCTTAAAGACATTGGTGTTCAAACTTGATGATGCATCAAGGGTTGACCCAATGCACTTGTGTCTTATCTTTGCTGGAGTTTGAGTGATGTTTCAGGTTCACAAGAGGTGTTCTTGGTTCACCATCCATCCGAGTTGAAAGAGGAAGACTTTGCCCATTGTGTGGAGCAATGGAGAGTTGAGAAAGAAGTGGTGATGCGCCACTGGTGTGAAGTGTCACTGAAGCTCACTTGCAAGCTTGGACCTATACTCAATCCAAGCTTGAGGAGGGGAGTTTAGTGAGCTTCCAAGCGATCCAAGAAGTCCATTCCAAGCATCTGAAGAAGGAGCCATCCGGGCTTAGGCTGTGGCGAGTCTATTCAAGAGAGTACTCAAACTAAGACAGAGTATTCTTGGCTGTGAGAAGATGAAGGCAACTCTATCAAGGCCGCTTCTAGTGTGAAGTGATTGGAGAGATAGCTGAAGCTTCCACAAGCATTCCATGAAGATGGCAAGATCAGAAGAGGAGCGGCAATGGTGTGTGTGTGAGGATCATGAAGCAATCCATTCAAGCTTGTTCCTGTGAGAGTCTCAAGCTTGAGGGGGAGTGTTGAAGCTTACATGATCCAAGAGAGCTTGGTGGTTACTCTAGAAGAAGAAGAAGCAGCCAAGACTCAGTAAGAAGAAGTTGTATCTCCAAGAAGAAGCTGATCTGGTGTGTCCGAGCACTTCAACCTAACAAGAGGTTAGGTGAAAGGGGGAGAGACCAAGATTAGGCAGTAAGGAGAGTACAAGGCGTGGGGTGATTGTAGAGGCCATGATCCAGAGTCTTTGTGTCCCTTACATTGTTGGTAAGGCACAAAGACTCACTGGCCAATCCCTAGGCCTTGGAGACTTTACTCTTTTTCCCTCATCAAGGTTTTGTCCCAAAGGGTTTTCCTTGGTGAGGTTTTTAATGAGGAAGTTCTTCAGGGTTCCAAGCTTGACTTAGGATCAACTAAAGTCAAGCTTGAGGGGGAGTGTTGAACTGAAGAGAAGAATGGAGCTTGTGCATAAATAGGGGCAAGCTCTTGAAGATCTTAAGAAGAGTTCTATGAAGCTTCAGAAGTGATGAGAAGCTGATATAAGGTTGGGATAAAGGCTAAGAAGAGTTCAGATAGAAGTGGAGTAGTCTTTGGATGAGTTAAGGAGAGAAAGGTAGATGGTGCAAAGATAGGGACAGCCATGTACGGCCATGTACGGATGGTACGGCCCGGGAAGGACATGGCTGATCCAAAAGAGTTTCTATCAAGTCTTGGGATGTTTTGGAGTTGTGCAAAGATAGGGCGCGATGTGAGAGAAGCAACCCTAATCCGTACACTCAGCTGATGAAGACTTGTGATGCAAGGCATGAAGAAGGCTTAGGGCAAGAGAGCAAAGATCCTAAAGGCATATGCTGTCCGAGATGCTTTAGGAAGTAACCAGGAAGGTGCTGAGCTCTCTTGACCGTTTATGGATAAGAAACCTTATCCATACAGCTTGTTCAAATTCAAATAAGCAAGCTGGCATGAGCTGTAAAGTAAAGGCAAAGAAGAAGTCATGTATCTGGCCAAAGGAGAGGGAAGATACATGGAGCTTTAAGAAAAGCAATCAGGCGCCAGCAAGCAAGAACCAATCACCATTCAGCCTTCCTTGACCAGATCCAAAGCTACATCCAAGCCATTCATTTCCCAAAGTCATTTAGAGCCATCAGATTTAGGTTTATGAGTTTCAGAGTGTGAAAACATATATAAACTGATGTATGGACGTTTTGTAAGCTCTAAGAGAGTATGGGGGTTTTCCCCATCTCCTTCATAAATATAAAAGTGTGTTCTTGATCAGATTCCCTTAATCTACCCCTTTCTTAGTCTCTAATCTCTTAATCTCTCTAAGTCTCTTTGTTTCTGATTCATGTTCATACTAGTTTCATCAGACCTCTTATTCAACTAGTTCAAGACCTTATCCTTTGCCTCTAATGGCTTCTCATACACATACACAGCCAGAGCTCTCAAATCTCATATCAGGTACCATTGCTTGAGCCTCACTAAAGATGTTCCGGGTCATCTCCTAGCTTCTCTAAGATGGCTGTGAAGTCAGTTGAGAGGGGGAGACTTCAAACCGGTTCCATGAAGAGGTGAAGCTGAGTTCTTTAGTGCGCAAGGTCTTGATGAGTTGCTGCACCAGTTTAGGCCGTGATCCAGAACTTCTTGTGTCCAACCACACTGGTTCTAAGGCACAAGAGTTCACTGGCCAATCCCTAGGCTTTGGAGAGCTCTACTCTTTTTCCCTTGCAAGGTTTTGTCCCAATGGGTTTTCCTTGTAAGGTTTTTAATGAGGGAGACTCTTCAGAGTTCCAAGCTTGGCTTAGGATCTCCTAAAGTCAAGCTTGAGGGGGAGTGTTGAACTGAAGAGAAGATAGAGCTTGTACAATAATAGGGCAAGCTATAGAAGATGTCAAGAAGAGTTCAATCAAGCTTCAGAAGTGTTCTGAAGTAGTTATCTTGGGAAGTTAAGTCTAGGGAAGACTTAGACTGATCATGTGAAGGCTTTGGAGGAGTTAGAGAGAAGATGGTCGAAGGTGCAATTATAGGGCGGCCTTGTACGGCCTGGTACGGCCAAGGGCAAACCAAAGAAGATGGTGGATCGACCAAAGAAGTGAGAAAGAGTGTTGGGCAAATATAGGGCGAGTGGTACGGACAGGAGGTCCGTACCATCGACCGTACTGCCAATCATCTCGCCCACACATCCGGTTTAAGCAATGTTGAAGAAGTGCAAAGTCTGGGCGTGTTTATCTTGGCTATGAGGACCGTTGGAGCTACAGGAAACAAAGGGAATATCCCTTAGGATCAGAGTGATCCAAGAGACAGGCTGGAAAGAGAAAAGCACTTTAACTTTCCAGCCACCTTTCCACATGAGTCCATCTTAGCCTTTCATTCAAAATGGATCAATCCCACCTTCCATTCAGTCAAGGCACGACCACACTTTCCAGCTAGCATCAAGACCAGTCTACTCTCATCCTAGCCATCCATTCTATCATTTATTTACAACCTTAGGATGTAGGGTTTATGAGTGTAATGTAAAGGCATATAAAAGCCTTGTATATGTGATTGTAAACACTTAAGTGAGTAAGGGGGTTTCCCTTCTCCTTCTCTAATCTGAAACACTTTCTCTTAGTCTCCCTAGTCTCTCATCCTGAATCTCTATACACGTTCTCAGTCTTGTTACTAATCTCTTAAACACTTAGACACACAAACACTCATCAAACTTCCTTTCTCTCAAATCGCTTCCAAGCTCTCTCTCTTTACCCATTTGGGTTTCATACACACATACAACCTGAGTACTCTTAAATCTCATAGTGTGATGATAGCTAATGGTGATAGGATTCCAATAGAAGGAGTTGGAAAGCTCAAGCTATTTGATAAAGATTAAGATGCCTTCTACATGCCACAGTTTGCTTCAAATCTACTATCTGTGAGAAAAGCCACGATTGATCTTGGCTGTCAAGTAGTATTCAGGCCAGATGATGTTGAGTTCCAAGATTTGAAGACTGGAAAGGTCATTGGGAGAGGAGACAGCAAGAATAATCTATACCAGCTCCAATTGGCTAAGATCTGTAAACCCTTTGATTCTATGTGTTTGAGTAGTACTTATGAGAAGATTGATAGTATTACTTGGCATGCTAGATTGGGACATCCTCATGCTCGTGCTATTGAATTGATAATTCCTAATATGTCATTTAATCACTTGGAGTGTGAAGCATGCATATTAGGAAAGTATTGTAGGACTGTTTTTCCAACATCAGAAACTACTTATGAGCATTGCTTTGATCTAGTTCATTCAGATGTGTGGACTGCACCTTGTTTGTCTAGAGATAGCCAGAAGTACTTTGTGACATTCATTGATGAGAAGTCTAAGTATACATGGCTTACATTGCTTCCATCTAAAGATAGGGTGCTAGAAGCATTTATGAACTTCCAAGCATATGTATCTAATCAATACAATGCTACTGTGAAGGTACTGAGATCAGATAATGGAGGTGAATACATCAGCAATGCCTTCAAGAGTCATCTAGCCAAGCATGGGATTGTGCATCAGACTAGCTGCCCTTATACACTACAGCAGAATGGTGTAGCTGAGAGGAAGAACAGGCATTTGATGGAGGTTGCTAGATCGATGATGTTTCATGCAAATGTCCCAAAACGTTTTTGGAGTGATGCTGTGCAGACTGCTTGCTATCTCATCAACCGGGTTCCAACCAAGATATTGAAGAATCTGTCTCCATTTGAAGTGTTGAACAAGAGCAAACATGTCATTGATCACCTACGTGTCTTTGGGTGTGTATGCTATGTCATGGTTCCAGGAGAGCAGAGAAACAAGCTGGAGGCAAAGAGTACTAAGGCTATGTTCATTGGTTATTCTATCACTCAGAAGGGGTACAAGTGCTATGATCCTGAAGCAAGGAGGGTGATGGTATCTAGAGAAGTGAAGTTTGTTGAAACAAAAGGTTATTATGAAGAAAATGAGTGGGAAAATCTGAAGGATTTGTCTCAAGCTCCATCTGATAAGGCAACAATACTGAGAGTGTTGTTGGAGAAGTTCGGGATAGGGTTATCCCAGGATCAGGAACCCGGAAGGAGAGAGCCTTCCAATCAGACTGGTGGAGCTGGAAGAAGAACTCCTCTTGATCATGAGAGGGGGAATGGAACTGAATCTGGTGAGCAAGAGCAAAACCAAGAGGATTCAGGTCTTCATGATCAAGATACATCACAAGAAGTTGAGAACAATGTTCATTCTAGTGGAGAAGTGGATGAGGTTCAGTCTAGTAGAGAAGTGGATGAGGTTCAGTCTAGTAGAGAAGAACAAGTCGGACCAGCCGGTTCAGAAGAAGAGCAAGTGGAGCCGGCTAGTGTGCAAACTGAAGATCAGGTTCAAGCTTTGAGGAGGAGCACAAGGATAAAGAGGGATCCTTCCAACTCGGTAAACACGAGAGTGTACTACAATGCCCAGGCTGTGGAGCATCCTTCTCAAGCCGTGTGTTCCTTTGCTGAGTTTCCAGAGGAGCATTATGCCTTTATGATTAGTCTGGATGAGAGTTATGTACCAAGGACTTATGAAGAAGCTATGTTAGACAAGAAATGGAAAGAATCAGTGGGAGCTGAAGCAGGTGCTATGATCAAAAATGATACATGGTATGAGAGTGAGCTGCCTAAGGGAAAGAAGGCTGTATCTAGTAGATGAATCTTCACAATCAAGTATCTAGTAAATGGACAGATTGATAGGAAGAAGACCAGATTGGTTGCAAGAGGATTTACACAGACCTATGGAGAGGATTACATTGATACCTTTGCACCAGTAGCTAAGCTGCACACAGTTCGGATTTTGTTGTCCATTGCAACAAACTTGGAGTGGGATTTGTGGCAAATGGATGTGAAGAATGCTTTCCTGCAAGGTGAACTTGAAGATGAAGTATACATGCATCCGCCTCCTGGTCTTGAGCATCTAGTAAAGCCAGGGAATGCTTTGAGGTTGAAGAAGGCAATATATGGGCTGAAACAATCACCTAGAGCTTGGTACAGGAAGCTGAGTACAACACTCAATGGGAGAGGGTTTAGGAAGTCTGAATTAGATCACACTCTCTTCACCTTGACAGGACCTTCAGGGATGATTGTGATACTGGTATATGTGGATGATTTGATTATCACAGGGAGTGATAAGGCTGGGATTAAAGCCACTAAAGAGTTCCTCAAGTCTGTGTTTGATATCAAAGACTTTGGAGAGATGAAGTATTTCTTGGGGATTGAGATATGCAGATCCAAGGAGGGTTTGTTTATGTGTCAAAGGAAGTATACAATGGATATGCTGAAGGAGACTGATGTACTTGGAGGAAAGGTAGCCAAGACACCTCTTGAAGAGGGGTATAAGGTCCTACGTGAGGGGGAGGTTGAAGAGAACCAGCTGTTTGAGGATGCTAAGCTGTATAGGAAGATGGTTGGCAAGCTAATCTACTTGACCATTACCATGCCAGATATATGCTTTGCTGTGAATCAAGTGAGTCAACATATGCAAGCGCCAAAGGTCCATCACTGGAAGATGGTTGATAGGATACTAAGGTATCTGAGTGGGACGGCTGGACAAGGAGTTTGGATGGGCTGTAATGGCAGTACAGAAGTGGTTGGGTATTGTGATGCTGATTGGGCAGGAGATAGAGTGGACAGGAGATCATATACTGGGTATTGTACATTCATTGGAGGGAACTTGGTTACTTGGAAGAGTAAGAAGCAGAAGGTTATCTCTTGTTCAAGTGCTGAAGCTGAGTATAGAGCCATGTTGAAGCTCACAAACGAGTTGGTGTGGATCAAAGGGATCTTGAAGCATCTAGCGATTGAGCAGAGTACTCCTATGACTATGCATTGTGACAATCAAGCAGCTATCCACATTGCCTCCAACTCAGTGTTTCATGAGAGAACAAAGCACATAGAGGTGGATTGTCATAAGGTGAGGCAGATGATTATCTTGGGAGTGATTCTGCCATGTTATACAAGAAGTGAAGATCAGCTTGCAGATGTGTTTACCAAGGCAGCGAGATTGAAGACAATGGAGTCCATACTATCCAGGCTTGGACTCATTGATCTTACTCCCAGGAGCTGAGCCCCTTAACCATGGAGTCTCCACTCTTTTTCCCTCATCAAAGTTTTATCCCAATGGGTTTTCTTTGGTGAGGTTTTTAATGAGGGAGGTCTTCATGGTTTCCAAGCTTGACTTGTTCCACATGGTCAAGCTTGAGGGGGAGTGTTGAGAAGAGGTGATAAAGAGTGGGTACATTGATAGAGGAAGAGAAATGGGGCAGTCAGTAACTTTGGAGATTTACCACAGTAACTTTAGTTTTACTGTGGTAACTAAGGTATAACTTTGGGAAGTTACCTTTCACCCATTTGGAGAGTGAAGCACGTCCAAGGAGAGTCTGGATAAGGAAGGAGCAACCTGGATAAGGAAGAAGCATTCTGGATAAGGTCTGGTCATAGCTGGAAAGGTAAAACACCTTTACAGCCTGTCCAAGCATGTGAGAACACCCATTGGCTGCTTTTGGATGGCACTCCTTGACTCCACACGTTCCTGATCTCCTCTGACCCTATGATTTCGAATTGTATCTTGTATCACTCATATAAAGCCTTGTAAACCTCATTGTTAATAATTAATGGAGTTTTGAGTATTCTCTCTTGTTCTTTATTCTCTTAGTCTCTCTTAATCTCCTAATCTCATACAAACTACACAAACCATCTCTTGATATTCATTCATCACTCTACATACACAAAAGTGTATACAAGAGGCTTTACTCAAACATATGGAGAAGATTACATTGAGACCTTTGCACCAGTGGCTAAGCTACATACAATCCGGATTGTACTAAGCTTGGCTGTGAATCTTGGATGGGGCTTATGGCAAATGGATGTGAAGAATGCATTTCTACAAGGAGAGCTTGAGGGTGAAGTGTATATGCATCCACCTCCAGGCTTGGAACACTTTGTAAAGAAAGGGAATGTGTTGAGACTGAAGAAAGCTATCTATGGGCTGAAGCAATCACCAAGAGCTTGGTACAACAAGCTGAGCACTACTCTTAATGGCCGAGGCTTCAAGAAGTCTGAGCTAGATCACACTCTCTTCACTCTCACTACTCCCTCAGGTATGATCGCACTCCTTGTGTATGTTGATGATATCATTATCACAGGGAGTGATAAGGAAGGTATCATAGCAACCAAGGAGTTCCTTAAATCCATGTTTGAGATTAAAGACTTGGGAGAAATGAAATACTTTCTTGGAATTGAGATATGTAGAGATCCAAGGAAGGTTTGTTCATGTCCCAAAGGAAGTATACACTTGATCTTTTGAAAGGTGCAGGTGCTTATGGAGGCAAGACAGCAAGGATGCCTATGGAGGATGGCTACAAAGTCCCACGAGAGGGGGAGATTGAAGACAGCAAACCTTATCAGGATCCTAAACTCTATAGAAAACTAGTTGGCAAATTGATTTATCTTACCATAACTAGACCTGACATTTGTTTTTCTGTGAATCAGGTGAGTCAACACATGCAAGTGCCTAAGGAGCATCATTGGCGCATGGTGGAGAGGATCTTGATGTATCTCAACGGCTCACCTGATCAAGGAGTATGGATGGGTTGCAATGGGAGCACTGAAGTGGTTGGATACTGTGATGCAGATTGGGCTGGTGATAGAGCAGACAGAAGATCAACAACAGGCTATTGCACATTCATTGGAGGCAACTTGGTGACTTGGAAGAGTAAGAAGCAGAAGGTGGTGTCTTGTTCAAGTGCAGAAGCTGAGTATAGAGCTATGCTGAAGCTTACCAAAGAGCTGGTGTGGATCAAAGGCATCTTGAAGCACTTGGAGATTGATCAAGCCACACCTATGACCATGCATTGTGATAACCAAGCCGCCATTCACATTGCCTCCAACTCAGTGTTCCATGAGAGGACCAAGCAAATTGAAGTTGATTGTCACAAAGTGAGGCAAATGATTGTGCTAGGAGTGATCTTGCCATGCTACACTAGGAGTGAAGATCAGTTGGCTGATGTGTTCACCAAGGCTGCAAGGCAGAAGACAATGGAGTCCATTCACATAAGGTTGGGCCTCATTGATCTTGGGAAGAGAAGGAGCTGATCCCCTTTGGCTGTGAGGTCTTTACTCTTTTTCCCTCATCAAGGTTTTGTCCCAATGGGTTTTCCTTGGTGAGGTTTTTAATGAGGAAGATCTCATGGCTATCCAAGCTTAGACTTTCACAAAGCTAAGCTTGAGGGGAGTGTTGAGATGAGGAGTTGATATGAAGACTTAGAGAATCTTGGGTAGAGAAAGAATGAGGTGAAGAAGCTGTGTGTAGAGTTTGGGAAAGCTTAGGTTGAGACAATACCGTACTGGCCGTACAAGGGCCGTACCATCCGTACGAGTATGGATCAACCAAAGCTCATGTATAGGCAAGTTACCTTTGCGGGAGTGAAATGGTAAACTTGGAAGGAGTTAACTTGGGAGTTACTGATCCGGACGTTGGAGAAAGGATAAGGGACGCGGCTTGACAGGCTGGATGAGAGCTGTAAAGTGAAAGCAACCTTATCCTCTCCGGTCACACATGTGAAGCACCTGATTGGATCAATTTGAATTAGGCACTCCTCTTCTCCTTGACTACACATGCTTTACTCACTTTAGTCTCATGTAACCCTAGGATCTTAAGACTATATAATGTAACCTCTCTCATTAATAAAAGATTAGACAGTTCAGATTATCCTTAGCCTCCATGGCGTTTCTCTTAGTCTCTTAAGCTAATATCTTACTCTAAATCATCTCTCATACTTCTCTAATCTCTTCTAAACTCTCAGATTACTCTTTATACTCTAAAAGTCATAATCCTGGTTCTATTAGAATGACAAGGAAGCTATTATATTCCCAAATAGGAAAATTGGGATCACCTGATTTGAAACTGGGATAGCTTCTTCATCCTAACTCCTATGAGATTTATTCAACTTCCTAGTGATTCTCCATTACTTTATGTATCAAAATCAAGCTTCTTACATCGCGATTCATCCTGGTTCTATTAGAATGACAAGGAAGCTGTTATATTCCAAAACAGGAAAACAGGGATCACCTGATTTGAAAGTGGGATAGCTTCTTCATCCTAACTCCTATGAGATTTATTCAACTTCCTAGTGATTCACAATTACTTTATGTATCAAAATCTAGCTTCTTACATCACGATTCATCCTGGTTTGATTAGAATGACAAAGAAGCTGCCATATTCCCAAATAGGAAAACTTGGATCACCTGATTTGAAAGTGGGATAGCTTCTTCATCCTAACTCCTATGAGATTTCTTCAACTTCCTAGTGATTCTCCATTACTTTATGTATCAAAATCAAGCTTCTTACATCACGATTCATCCTGGTTTCATTAGAATGACAAAGAAGCTGTTATATTCCAAAACAGGAAAACTGGGATCACCTGATTTGAAAGTGGGTTAGCTTCTTCATCCTAACTCCTATGAGATTTATTCAACTTCCTAGTGATTCTCCATTACTTTATGTATCAAAATCAAGCTTCTTACATCGCAATTCATCCTGGTTTGAATAGAATGACAAAGAAGCTGTCATATTCCCAAACAGGAAAATTGGGATTACCTGATTTGGAAGTGGGACAGCTTCTTCATCCTAACTCCTATGAGATTTATTCAACTTCCTAGTGATTCTCCATTACTTTATGTATCAAAATCAAGCTTCTTACATCGCGATTCATCCTGGTTCTATTAGAATGACAAGGAAGCTGTTATATTCCCAAACAGAAAAACTGGGATCACCTGATTTGAAAGTGGGATAGCTTCTTCATCCTAACTCCAATGAGATTTATTCAACTTCCTAGTCATTCTCCATTACTTTATGTATCAAAATCAAGCTTCTTACATCGCGATTCATCCTGGTTCTATTAGAATGACAAGGAAGCTGTTATATTCCCAAATAGGAAAATTGGGATCACCTGATTTGAAAGTGGGATAGCTTCTTCATCCTAACTCCTATGAGATTTATTCAACTTCCTAGTGATTCACCATTACTTTATGTATCAAAATCAAGCTTCTTACATCGCGATTCATCCTGGTTCTATTAGAATGACAAAGAAGCTGTCATATTCCCAAACAGGAAAATTGGGATTACCTGATTTGGAAGTGGGACAGCTTCTTCATCCTAACTCCTATGAGATTTCTTCAACTTCCTAGTGATTCTCCATTACTTTATTTATCAAAATCAAGCTTCTTACATCGCGATTCATCCTGGTTCTATTAGAATGACAAGGAAGCTGTTATATTCCCAAACAGGAAAACTGGGATCACCTGATTTGAAAGTGGGATAGCTTCTTCATCCTAACTCCTATGAGATTTCTTCAACTTCCTAGTGATTCTCCATTACTTTATTTATCAAAATCAAGCTTCTTACATCGCGATTCATCCTGGTTCTATTAGAATGACAAGGAAGCTGTTATATTCCCAAACAGGAAAACTGGGATCACCTGATTTGAAAGTGGGATAGCTTCTTCATCCTAACTCCAATGAGATTTATTCAACTTCCTAGTCATTCTCCATTACTTTATGTATCAAAATCAAGCTTCTTACATCGCGATTCATCCTGGTTCTATTAGAATGACAAGGAAGCTGTTATATTCCAAAACAGGAAAACTGGGATCACCTGATTTGAAAATGGGATAGCTTCTTCATCCTAACTCCTATGAGATTTATTCAACTTCCAAGTGATTCACCATTACTTTATGTATCAAAATCTAGCTTCTTACATCACGATTCATCCTGGTTTGATTAGAATGACAAAGAAGCTGTCATATTCCCAAACAGGAAAACTGGGATCACCTGATTTGAAAGTGGGATAGCTTCTTCATCCTAACTCCTATGAGATTTCTTCAACTTCCTAGTGATTCTCCATTACTTTATTTATCAACATCAAGCTTCTTACATCGCGATTCATTTTGGTTTGATTAGAATGACAAAGAAGCTGTCATATTCCCAAACAGGAAAAGTGGGATCACCTGATTTGAAAGTGGGATAGCTTCTTCATCCTAACTCCTATGAGATTTATTCAACTTCCTAGTAATTCTCCATTACTTTATGTATCAAAATCAAGCTTCATACATCGCGATTCATCCTGGTTCTATTAGAATGACAAGGAAGCTGTTATATTCCCAAACAGGAAAACTGGGATCACCTGATTTGAAAGTGGGATAGCTTCTTCATCCTAACTCCTATGAGATTTCTTCAACTTCCTAGTGATTCTCCATTACTTTATTTATCAAAATCAAGCTTCTTACATCGCGATTCATCCTGGTTCTATTAGAATGACAAGGAAGCTGTTATATTCCCAAACAGGAAAACTGGGATCACCTGATTTGAAAGTGGGATAGCTTCTTCATCCTAACTCCTATGAGATTTCTTCAACTTCCTAGTGATTCTCCATTACTTTATTTATCAAAATCAAGCTTCTTACATCGCGATTCATCCTGGTTCTATTAGAATGACAAGGAAGCTGTTATATTCCCAAACAGGAAAACTGGGATCACCTGATTTGAAAGTGGGATAGCTTCTTCATCCTAACTCCAATGAGATTTATTCAACTTCCTAGTCATTCTCCATTACTTTATGTATCAAAATCAAGCTTCTTACATCGCGATTCATCCTGGTTCTATTAGAATGACAAAGAAGCTGTCATATTCCCAAACAGGAAAATTGGGATTACCTGATTTGGAAGTGGGACAGCTTCTTCATCCTAACTCCTATGAGATTTCTTCAACTTCCTAGTGATTCTCCATTACTTTATTTATCAAAATCAAGCTTCTTACATCGCGATTCATCCTGGTTCTATTAGAATGACAAGGAAGCTGTTATATTCCCAAACAGGAAAACTGGGATCACCTGATTTGAAAGTGGGATAGCTTCTTCATCCTAACTCCTATGAGATTTATTCAACTTCCTAGTGATTCTCCATTACTTTATGTATCCAAATCAAGCTTCTTACATCGCGATTCATCCTGGTTTGATTAGAATGACAAAGAAGCTGTCATATTCCCAAACAGGAAAACTGGGATCACCTGATTTGAAAGTGGGATAGCTTCTTCATCCTAACTCCTATGAGATTTATTCAACTTCCTAGTGATTCTCCATTACTTTATGTATCAAAATCAAGCTTCTTACATCGCGATTCATCCTGGTTTGATTAGAATGACAAGGAAGCTGTTATATTCCCAAACAGGAAAACTGGGATCACCTGATTTGAAAGTGGGATAGCTTCTTCATCCTAACTCCTATGAGATTTATTCAACTTCCTAGTGATTCTCCATTACTTTATGTATCAAAATCAAGCTTCTTACATCGCGATTCATCCTGGTTTGATTAGAATGACAAAGAAGCTGTCATATTCCCAAACAGGAAAACTGGGATCACCTGATTTGAAAGTGGGATAGCTTCTTCATCCTAACTCCTATGAGATTTATTCAACTTCCTAGTGATTCTCCATTACTTTATGTATCAAAATCAAGCTTCTTACATCGCGATTCATCCTGGTTTGATTAGAATGACAAAGAAGCTGTCATATTCCCAAACAGGAAAACTGGGATCACCTGATTTGAAAGTGGGATAGCTTCTTCATCCTAACTCCTATGAGATTTATTCAACTTCCTAGTGATTCTCCATTACTTTATGTATCAAAATCAAGCTTCTTACATCGCGATTCATCCTGGTTTGATTAGAATGACAAAGAAGCTGTCATATTCCCAAACAGGAAAACTGGGATCACCTGATTTGAAAGTGGGATAGCTTCTTCATCCTAACTCCTATGAGATTTATTCAACTTCCTAATGGTTCTCCACTAATTTATTTATCCAATTCAAGCTTCTTACATCGCGATTCATCCTGGTTTGATTAGAATAACAAAGAAGCTGTCATATTCCCAAACAAGAAAACTGGGATCACCTGATTTGAAAGTGGGATAGCTTCTTCATCCTAACTCCTATGAGATTTATTCAAGTTTCTAGTGATTCTCCATTACTTTATGTATCAAAATCAAGCTTCTTACATCGCGATTCATCCTGGTTTGATTAGAATGACAAGGAAGCTGTCATATTCCCAAACAGGAAAACTGGGATCACCTGATTTGAAAGTGGGATAGCTTCTTCATCCTAACTCCTATTAGATTTATTCAACTTCCTAGTGATTCTCCATTACTTTATGTATCAAAATCAAGCTTCTTACATCTCGATTCATCCTGGTTTGATTAGAATAACAAAGAAGCTGTCATATTCCCAAAAGGAAAACTGGGATCACCTGATTTGAAAGTGGGATAGCTTCTTCATCCTAACTCCTATGAGATTTATTCAAGTTTCTAGTGATTCTCCATTACTTTATGTGTCAAAATCAAGCTTCTTACATCGCGATTCATCCTGGTTTGATTAGAATGACAAGGAAGCTGTCATATTCCCAAACAGGAAAACTGGGATCACCTGATTTGAAAATGGGATAGTTTCTTCATCCTAACTCCTATAAAATTTATTCAACTTCCTAGTGATTCTCCATTACTTTATGTATCAAAATCAAGCTTCTTACATCGCGATTCATCCTGGTTTGATTAGAATGACAAAGAAGCTGTCATATTCCCAAACAGGAAAACTGGGATCACCTGATTTGAAAGTGGGATAGCTTCTTCATCCTAACTCCTATGAGATTTATTCAACTTCCTAGTGATTCTCCATTACTTTATGTATCAAAATCAAGCTTCTTACATCGCGATTCATCCTGGTTCTATTAGAATGACAAGGAAGCTGTCATATTCCCAAACAGGAAAACTGGGATCACCTGATTTGAAAGTGGGATAGCTTCTTCATCCTAACTCCTATGAGATTTATTCAACTTCCTAGTGATTCTCCATTACTTTATGTATCAAAATCAAGCTTCTTACATCGCGATTCATCCTGGTTTATTAGAATGACAAAGAAGCTGTCATATTCCCAAACAGGAAAACTGGGATCACCTGATTTGAAAGTGGGATAGCTTCTTCATCCTAACTCCTATGAGATTTATTCAACTTCCTAGTGATTCTACATTACTTTATGTATCAAAATCAAGCTTCTTACATCGCGATTCATCCTGGTTCTGATTAGAATGACAAAGAAGCTGTCATATTCCCAAACAGGAAAACTGGGATCACCTGATTTGAAAGTGGGATAGCTTCTTCATCCTAACTCCTATGAGATTTATTCAACTTCCTAGTGATTCTCCATTACTTTATGTATCAAAATCAAGCTTCTTACATCGCGATTCATCCTGGTTCTATTAGAATGACAAGGAAGCTGTTATATTCCCAAACAGGAAAACTGGGATCACCTGATTTGAAAGTGGGATAGCTTCTTCATCCTAACTCCTATGAGATTTATTCAACTTCCTAGTGATTCTCCATTACTTTATGTATCAAAATCAAGCTTCTTACATCGCGATTCATCCTGGTTCTATTAGAATGACAAGGAAGCTGTTATATTCCCCAGGAAAACTGGGATCACCTGATTTGAAAGTGGGATAGCTTCTTCATCCTAACTCCTATGAGATTTATTCAACTTCCTAGTGATTCTCCATTTTATGTATCAAAATCAAGCTTCTTACATCGCGATTCATCCTGGTTTGATTAGAATGACAAAGAAGCTGTCATATTCCCAAACAGGAAAACTGGGATCACCTGATTTGAAAGTGGGATAGCTTCTTCATCCTAACTCCTATGAGATTTATTCAACTTCCTAGTGATTCTCCATTACTTTATGTATCAAAATCAAGCTTCTTACATCGCGATTCATTCTGGTTTGATTAGAATGACAAAGAAGCTGTCATATTCCCAAACAGGAAAACTGGGATCACCTGATTTGAAAGTGGGATAGCTTCTTCATCCTAACTCCTATGAGATTTATTCAACTTCCTAGTGATTCTCCATTACTTTATGTATCAAAATCAAGCTTCTTACATCGCGATTCATCCTGGTTTGATTAGAATGACAAGGAAGCTGTTATATTCCCAAACAGGAAAACTGGGATCACCTGATTTGAAAGTGGGATAGCTTCTTCATCCTAACTCCTATGAGATTTATTCAACTTCCTAGTGATTCTCCATTACTTTATGTATCAAAATCAAGCTTCTTACATCGCGATTCATCCTGGTTTGATTAGAATGACAAGGAAGCTGTCATATTCCCAAACAGGAAAATGGGATCACCTGATTTGAAAGTGGGATAGCTTCTTCATCCTAACTCCTATGAGATTTATTCAACTTCCTAGTGATTCTCCATTACTTTATGTATCTAATCAAGCTTCTTACATCGCGATTCATCTGGTTTGATTAGAATGACAAAGAAGCTGTCATATTCCCAAACAGGAAAACTGGGATCACCTGATTTGAAAGTGGGATAGCTTCTTCATCCTAACTCCTATGAGATTTATTCAACTTCCTAGTTCTCCATTACTTTATGTATCAAAATAAAGCTTCTTACATCGCGATTCATCCTGGTTTGATTAGAATGACAAGGAAGCTGTCATATTCCCAAACAGGAAAACTGGGATCACCTGATTTGAAAGTGGGATAGCTTCTTCATCCTAACTCCTATGAGATTTATTCAACTTTCTAGTGATTCTCCATTACTTTATGTATCAAAATCAAGCTTCTTACATCGCGATTCATCCTGGTTTGATTAGAATGACAAGGAAGCTGTCATATTCCCAAACAGGAAAACTGGGATCACCTGATTTGAAAGTGGGATAGCTTCTTCATCCTAACTCCTATGAGATTTATTCAACTTCTAGTGATTCTCCATTACTTTATGTATCAAAACAAAGCTTCTTACATCGCGATTCATCCTGGTTCTATTAGAATGACAAGAAGCTGTTATATTCCCAAACAGGAAAACTGGGATCACCTGATTGAAAGTGGGATAGCTTCTTCATCCTAACTCCTATGAGATTTATTCAACTTCCTAGTGATTCTCCATTACTTTATGTATCAAAATCAAGCTTCTTACATCAAGATTCATCCTGGTTTGATTAGAATGACAAAGAAGCTGTCATATTCCCAAACAGGAAAACTGGGATCACCTGATTTGAAAGTGGGATAGCTTCTTCATCCTAACTCCTATGAGATTTATTCAACTTCCTAGTGATTCTCCATTACTTTATGTATCAAAATCAAGCTTCTTACATCGCGATTCATCCTGGTTGATTAGAATGACAAAGAAGCTGTCATATTCCCAAACAGGAAAAAGTGGGTCACCTGATTTGAAAGTGGGATAGCTTCTTCATCCTAACTCCTATGAGATTTATTAACTTCCTAGTGATTCTTCATTACTTTATGTATCAAAATCAAGCTTCTTACATCGCGATTCAATCGTG
>NW_022610148.1:22500-27500 GCF_000309985.2 Brassica rapa
GGCTGCTCTCAATGTTTCACACAACTGAAAGACTTAGGGTTTTCTTTGCTAAAGCAAATCGATTTCATAAAAGACTTACCGAAAAGTTGGCAACTACAAGGGTTTAAATAGATGTTCCTTACTGGACTTAAAGATTAAAAAAAGGCCTAGACAAATGGCCAAAGTCTTAACCGAAATAAAATAAAGAAAACAATAGACCGGTCGCGGTTTGAGATGTCCGGATCAGAACTCATAGTATGCTTGCTTGTTGCCTCATTAAAACCTTTCGGGAAAACCCAGTGGGACAAAACCTCGATAAGGAAAAAGAGTACAACACATACTACTCCTTCTGATGGTCGGCTATATCTCTGAACCGGAAGCAAGTTGGTTGGATGGATTGAGTATGAAGGTGGAAATGGTCAGGCCGGCTTCATTCTGGCCGATGGAGGAGAACTGGCTCGAATGGACAGGGTCTGGAACCTCTAGTGGTTCACCGGTGTCTTCCAGCTTCAAGTCAGACAACTCCTGGATCAATAGTTGCTTGAACCCGGTTTGTTCTTGCGCAAGCAACTCCTGGACAGCTTTGGCAAATCCAGCTCTTATAACTCTTGAACCGGACCTTGTGGTAGGGCCTTTGCGGATAATGGGAACCTCAGACGTGGGTACTACAACATCCCCTCCCTCTTGAACAGGTTCTGTCCTCAGAACATCTCCATCATCTGCAATATAAGGAGACAAATCAGATACATTGAACGTTCGGGAAACTTGGAACTCACCTGGCAGCTCTAGCCGGTAGGCATTGTCATTGATCCGATCGAGCACTCGGAATGGTCCATCTCCCCGTGGGGATAATTTGCTCTTCCTCTCCTCCGGAAACCGTTCTGGCCTCATGTGGAGCCACACCCAGTCGCCTGGTTGGAAGATAACTTCTGTGCGCCCCTTGTTGAGCTTAATCCGGTTCCTTTCAGCCTTCTTCTCCAAAGTCTCCTTGACTTGCCGGTGCATGTTCTTTACAAACTCAGCCTTTTTGTCACCACTCTGGCTGACTTGCATGGCTGGGGGCAATGCGGCTAGGTCCATGGGCGTCTCTGGTCTAAAGCCGTACACGATCTCAAAAGGGGAGAGGTTAGTAATAGAGTGTCTTGCATGGTTATAAGCAAACTCAATGAAAGGTAAACAACTCAGCCAGTTTTTAAGATTCTTACCCACCGTAGCCCTCAATAACTGAGAGAGTGTACGGTTTACTACCTCGGTCTGTCCATCAGTCTGTGGATGGCAAGTGGTCGAGAATAGGAGCTTGGTTCCAAGCTTTTTCCACAATGTCCTCCAGAAGTGGCTGAGAAATTTTGTGTCTCGGTCGGACACGATGGTACGAGGCACTCCATGTAAACGCACCACTTCCTTGAAGAAGAGATCAGCGGTTTGGCTTGCGTCATTGGTTTTGGAACATGGGATGAAGTGTGCCATCTTGGAGAACCTGTCCACTACAACAAAAATGGAATCCTTGTGTTCTATCTTGGGCAAGCCCAGCACAAAGTCCATAGACAGATCGTCCCACGGTGCAATAGGAATAGGTAAAGGCATGTGTAAACCATAAGGATGCGACCTGGATTTGGTTTTGAGACAGACAGTGCACTTGGAGCAAAGGCTCTCTACATAGCGCCTCATCCGGGGCCAATAGAAATGGTCGGACAGGACACTCAGAGTTTTGTCCCGGCCGAAATGCCCCATCAACCCACCCCCATGAGCTTCTCTGGTCAGTAAATCTCGCATGGAACCATGAGGGATGCACAGGCGTTTCTCCTTGAAGAGGAATCCGTCTTGCTGATAGAATGGACCCATGGCTCCCTTTGCCGTGTTACTATAAAGCTCAGAAAAATCAGGGTCAGTTTCATAAGACATTTTGAGTTGCTCAAAACCCATGATCTTAGCCTCCATGGTGGTAATGAGTGTGTGGCGCCGGGATAGGGCGTCGGCCACTATGTTGTCCTTTCCCTTCTTGTACTTGATCACATAAGGAAAAGTTTCCACGAACTCCAGCCACCTAGCATGCCTCTTCTTGAGTGTGGTCTGGCCCCTCAAATGCTTAAGAGTCTCATGATCTGTATGAATAATAAACTCTTTAGACAAAAGATAATGTTGCCAAGTTTCAAGCGACCTTACTAGAGCATATAGCTCTTTATCATAGGTGGGGTAATTGAGGGCGGCTCCACTCAATTTCTCGCTGAAAAAGGCCACTGGCCGGCCTCCTTGGGTCAGCACGGCTCCTATTCCTGTCCCTGAAGCATCACATTCAATCTCAAAAGGTTTATCAAAGTTAGGAAGAGTTAGAACCGGTGCATGTGTCAAGCTATATTTAAGCCTATTGAAAGACTCCTCTTGGGCAGGGCCCCAAGCAAAGGTCACATTCTTCTTGATCACGGAGGTCATTGGGGCGGCAATGGTACTGAAGTCCTTCACAAATCGTCGATAGAAACTGGCCAGTCCATGGAAGCTGCGGATATGTCCGATCGTGGTTGGAGTCGGCCAGTCTTGTATCGCCTTGATCTTCTCTTCATCAACCTTCAGTCCCTGTGAACTCACAACAAAGCCTAAAAATACCAATTGATCAGTGCAGAATACACATTTCTTAAGGTTAGCATAAAGGCCTTCCTGCCTTAAGGCTTTCAAAACCTGTTCTAGGTGTCCCATGTGTTCAGTTAAAGACCTGCTGTAAATCAAGATATCATCAAAGTATACAACCACGAATTTACCAATGTAAGGTCGGAGGACCTCATTCATGAGTCTCATGAAGGTGCTAGGGGCGTTGGTAAGGCCAAACGGCATCACCAGCCACTCGTATAGACCTTGCTTGGTCTTGAAGGCGGTTTTCCACTCATCTCCTTCCTTCATGCGGACTTGATGGTATCCACTCCTGAGATCAATCTTAGAAAACACAACAGACCCACTCAGTTCATCCAACATATCATCTAATCTAGGTATAGGGTACCGATATTTGATGGTTATGTTGTTGATGGCTCGGCAGTCCACACACATGCGCCATGTCCCATCTTTCTTCGGCACTAGTAGGACCGGAACTGCACAGGGGCTAAGGCTCTCGCGGATGTAGCCTTTGTCCATGAGATCTTGGACCTGCCGTTCCAGCTCCTTAGCTTCCTCAGGGTTGACACGGTAAGCGGCTCGGTTTGGTAGTGGCGCGCCGGGTACAAGATCGATCTGATGTTCAATGCCACGGATAGGGGGCAAACCAGCAGGGATCTCGTCAGGGAAGACATCCTTGTAACGTCCCATGAGGTCTTGTACTACGTCCGGTACTTCAGGAGCTTCTAAACCTGCAAAACAACCTTCCTTAAAGATCATTAGTAGCACCTGTGTCTCACGTTGTAATGATTTAAGCACTTGTCCGGAAGTCATGTAAAGGTTAGTGTTACTTACCTGGCTGGACTGCGTCATTGCCTTCTGCATATCATGAACTTCTTGAGGGCTGAGAGGTGCTAGGCTGTGCTTCTTGTTGTTGTGGACGAAACTGTAGATGTTGGTGCGGCCATGGTGAAGTGTCTCCTTGTCAAACTGCCACGGCCTTCCGAGAAGTATATGGCCGGCTTGCATGGGCACAACATCACACTTGACCTGGTCGTGGTACTTGCCAATACTGAAGGACACAACAACTTGTTCGGCAATCTTGAGCTCAGTCTCATCATTGAGCCATTTGAGACGGTATGGTCGAGGATGGGCAGTTTTGACCAACCCTAGCTTGTCAACAAGATACTTGCTAGCCACGTTAGTACAAGATCCGCCATCTATGATCAAACTACATACCTTGTGATCAACACTACATCTGGTGTGGAAGATGTTCTCCCTTTGGATGGTCTCTGGGTCAAAGAGGGTGCTAAGGGCTCTCCGGGTCACTAGCAGCTCGCCTGTCTCCGGGTAGTCAGTTACTTCCTCATCAGAGATCGCTGCCGCGGCCTCTGCCTCATCTTGGGATTCATACTCGCCATCCCCCTTTAGGACCATCACTCGTTTGTTTGGACAATCCCGAGCATAGTGGCCCTTGCCCTGACACTTATAACAAATGATGTCACGAGTACGCAAATTTTGGGCTTGAGTCTTACCCTGCTCCGGCTTGGATGCATTGGACGAGTCAGCCGGGTTTGTCTTGAATCGGCTCTCAATCTCAATCGTCTTGCCCTTGTCGCCTTGCTTTGAACCCGGTTGAGTCCAAGCAGGTTTGCTGCGGCTGGTACTGGCCGTCTTGCGCTTGATGTGCTGCTCGGCTTGCGTAGCAAAGTGCAATAGATCGTTGAAGTCTTCATAGTGTTGTCTCTCCACCTTGCGGGCAATGCGATCTTGCAGCCCTTCCAGGAATTGGGACATCATTGTCTCCTCGGGCTCGTCGGTCTCGAGCTTATTCCTAAGAGCCTCGAACTCCTCAAAGTACTCCTCCACAGTCTTAGTTCCCTGCGTAAGTTTACGAAAACGTTTTAGCACATCACGCTGGTAGTAAGATGGAATGTACCTCGCGCGAAGCTTGGTCCGCATCTCGGTCCAATTACGCGCTCTCCACACTGGCCCGGACTTGGCAACGTCTCGATCCCACCACGAAAGAGCATTGTCCGTCAGTTGGGCTGCTGCTAAGGCAACCTTCTTGGCCTCACTATATTGGTAATAGTCGAAGATGTACTCCATGCGCTTCTCCCACACGATGTAGGCATCCGGATCAACCTTGCCAGCAAACGTCGGGGGATGAAGCTTAAGCGCCTTGCCTCCCAACCAAGGCTCTTCCTCCTCTCGGTCTCGACCTCCTCTATGGTCGCGGCCTCCGCCTACTTGGACCCGGGGTCCTCGCACGTTCCTCCTTCCTCCCCGGTTTGGCCTCTCTTCGTCCTGACTGCGCGTATCATCGGTACTGTCCGCGTCCGAGTCAGTGTCATGCGGATCAGGCTGATTCCTTCCTGGTGGTCGAGGTCCGTTGGGTCGGCCTCCCTGCCGTAGCTGAGTAAGCTCGGCGGTTATAGCCC
>NW_022610148.1:32500-35000 GCF_000309985.2 Brassica rapa
GGCTGGACTACTTCTTGAGTATACAATCCAATAAAATTGGTTTCATGTTGAAATTCCTTCTGGTTGTAGAGATATACGCCTTGGACTGAACCTCGGTCGCTGGTACCTCCTAGATTGCCGGTTTGGACGGTTTGGTGAGACTCTGGTTGAACCATGGATTTCGTGACCACAACATCCCCTCCCTCTTGACAAGGTTTCGACCTCGAAACTATATAACCTGCATCAAGATAGAGCAAGTCAGATTTCATTCTCTTTTGAGAGTTTAGAACCTTACCTTGGTATAATTTCGGTTTGGTGATGCATGGTGCATCTGGTGGCTCTTCTTTGAGAAGATGTGAAAGGATCACGCCTCTGCTATGGTCATGGCCATTACATCTCTTCTGGAGTGGATGGTCCTTTAAAGTTTGGGTGGCCACGTTTCTGATCTTCCTTGGAGTTGATTCTCCTAGCAACATAAGATTATCCGGTGGGATTTCTTTGAAGCTTTCTTCTTGGCAACCTGAAATAATCTCAACACTCTGGACAAAAAGCAAGTGCATTATATCTGTCATGGAAATATTAAGAACATGCTGATCTAAAATGAATCTTACCATAGGTTTTGGAACTTGAACAATAGATTGTTCAGATTTCGGTTTCCACTTGGGAGTGAATTCATGGCTGAGCTTATGGTCTGGTTCTTTCTTTGGGACTTCAATAAGCTTATAGCTTTCATTTATTCTCCCTGCACCAAGAACACACACGTCAGTACTAGTATCCAAAGTTGGTGTTAGACACTTACCTTGGTGGGATACTTTTAGGATCGGTTTTGCTTCTTTAAACAACATGGACTGCATTGTGTCTTGAACCATCTTATGGTCCATCACAGGTGTGGCGCCTGGTGGCTCCTCTCCTTTGAATTCATGCTCCTTAGTTCCTGTTACATCACCCTTTGACAAAGACAAGTGCATCATACAAGAATTTTGAGCTAATAAATCAGATTGAATAAAACTATCACTCTTCATAGATAAATCAGTTTTCTTTTCTAGTGATGCTTCTATCAATGCTTGTTTACTTGGACAAACTACAGCAAAGTGTCCTCTTTTATGACATCTATAACATGTCTGATCTTTTAAATTTTCAGAGTTAGAAGACTTACTTGGCTTGTTGGCTCTTCTTTATTTGTATTTAAAATCTCCTTGTCTCTTGGACTTAAATCATGGACAACTTTTGATCTCAACAAGGATGTTGAGTTCGTCTCTTTCTGGACCTCAGGACCTGTCTTAACATTCTTGGACAAAGACAAGTGACTCATACAAGTGGTAGATGATTCATTAACTGATTTATCAAGTATAGGACTTACCTTAGCCTTTACTTGGACAATAACAGGTTCTGGCTTTTCTTTGGAAACATGAGTTAGATACCTCCTTGGGTATATCTTTCGGATCTTAGAACTTGTGAGTTCTGGTGAAAATTCATCCCTCATGACTTCCTTAAGATCTCTCCACGTTTTGATAGCTGGCTCCTTGTAAAACCATCTATCATCTTCTTCTTGTACCCACCATTTAAAGGCATTACCTCTTAGTTGATCAATGGCATAAGATAGTCTCTCTTCTTTCAGAATGTTGTTGTAGTGAAACCATTCATCAAGGTTCCTCTCCCAAAATAGGTAGCTTCTTCCTCCTGAAAATGTAAAGAGTTCAATTTTATCAGCAAAAGATTTATGATCAAACCGAGAATTAGCAACATGATGAGTATGGGTTTGAGAAGTTGGATGTTGATTGATCCTTGAAGGATCTGGTGGCTTGGGCTCGACATAGACAGCCTCTGGAGCATTTCCAAATCTCCTTTCTCCTGGGTGTGGACGTTGGCCTTGTGCCTTCTTTCTTTTCCTCAGCTGTGCAATCAGATCAACCTCTTGCAAAGCTGTCAAATGTTGGTTCTGTTTGGCCATCTGACATTGGCCGTGTGTTTCTCCTACCATGGCTTCCTGAAAACACTCTCAAAGATCAAGTGAAGAAATGGGAAGGTCTGGTCGAACCAAAATAAATCAAGTGCACAATGCAATTTAAACTAAACCGAGAAAATATGCAATTATGAACCGAAATGAAATAAAGTATGCAAAAATTATTTTTCTTTTGGTTTTCTCAATGCAAACACAAAATGGATCAACTAATATGATATGAAACAATAACTAGGATGATTTCTTTTGGCTTTTAAATTTATGGATGCAAATGAAAAGAAATCAAATTCAAAACAGCACTTTTTATGAGATTTTCTTTTATGGAAACTAATGAATGCAAACACTTTTCTTTTGGGATTTTCGATTTTAAATGAATCAAACAAAACTTTTTCTTTTCTTTTTCGTGGCACTTAGCAGGATGAACAGAAAGAACACAAAACAAATGCAGAAACAAAACTTGAAACAAAGAAACAGTTTTTATGGATTTTCGGTTTATGATGAAAAACAAATGCAAACAAATATGAATGATGCAAGGATAGAGTGACCTGATTCAGGAGCTTG
>NW_022610148.1:50000-54734 GCF_000309985.2 Brassica rapa
TCTGGAACTTTGGACAGAGTTGAAAACCAGATTTAATCATCAGAAAACTGTGATATTGCCAAAAGCCCTTTATGATTGGAGAAACCTGAGAATCCAAGACTATAAGTCTGTGGAAGAGTATAACTCGGCTTTGTTCAAAATAGTCTCAAAGTTGAAACTTTGTGGTGAGACTATTACTGATGCTGATATGTTGGAGAAGACATTCTCCACATTCCACACCAGCAATGTTGTGCTTCAGCAACAGTACCGAGAGAAAGGTTTCTCCACTTATGCTGCCTTAATCTCTTGTTTGTTGCTAGCTGAGCAAAACAATGAGTTGCTCATGATGAACAGTGAGCTAAGGCCTCCTGGTGCTAAAGCATTGCCTGAGGCACATGCGGCCGTAGAGCCAAAAGATGAGACTCCAAGAGAGTCATACCGTGGTCGCATGAGAGGCCGTGGTAGATGGCAAGGTCGTAACCGTGGGTTTCAACCACGTGGCCGTGGATTTCAACCACGAGACCATCTTGGTCGCAGCCGAGGCCGAGGCTATAGCCGAGGTCATCAAGCTAACCATGGGTATAAGTCCGACTTCAAAACCCATGGCTCGAGCTCGACCAAATCTGCTTGCTATCGTTGTGGGATGACCAATCATTGGGCTAATAAATGCAAAACTCCCCAACACCTTGTTAAGCTCTACCAGGAGAGCATAAAGGGCAAGAACTCTGAGGCAAATTTGGTCCATTATGATGATGAGAATGATCTGGACCATGAGGATGATCAAGCCCATGACAAAGATGATCATGAGGACTTTGAGACTTCAGACCTCCTTACAAGTGGCTGAATATGAAGATTTCGATATCATATTGCTTTTGTCTTTGCATTTTGAATTCTTGATTTGGCTTTATGTCTTTTGTTTCCCCATGTTCTATGACTTTGGCAATTCTATTTATGAAATAAAGTTTTTACTTTATATATGCCTTATACAAAGTTAAAATTATTAAGAACATAAAACAAAGCCATTAAAACATACTTTAAACCTTAAAGTAATATCAAAGGTGTTGACTCTTGTCTATTTTCAGAAATGAAAGAAGACAAGAACCAGCTAGTAGTGGATAGTGGATCAAGTCACACTATATTAAAAGACAAAAGATATTTTGTTAACCTCATTTTAAAGAGTGCCAAAATAAATACTATAGCAGGACCGGCTAGCCTTATTGAAGGCCATGGCCCGGCTCACTTAGTGATGCCTAAAGGCACGCATTTAGAAATCTCTAATGCATTATATTCTCCTAAATCAAAGAGAAATCTGTTAAGTTTCAAAGACATTCGCATGAATGATCTACATGTTGAAACTAGGGGCGAGGGAAAGAAAGAATTCCTCTTGATTTATGAAAATGCCCAAGGCCATAAGAAAGTCCTAGAGACTATCCCTGCTATATCAATAGGCCTCTATTGTGCCAATATAAAATCGAGTGAGGCTAACACTTCAATTCCTAATGAGTTCAGAGAAGCCTTTAAACAATGGCATGAAAGGCTTGGCCATCCTGGCAGATCCATGATGCGCAAAATAATCTCGAGCTCAACTGGCCATTCCTTGAAAGATAGGATAACTATCCCTATGAGCATTACATGTATTCCATGCTCACAAGGGAAATTAATAATAAGGCCATCACCTGGAAAGGTGAGTAAGGAAACATTAAACTTTCTGGAAAGAATACATGGTGATATATGTGGACCAATACACCCACCTTGTGGGACATTTCGATATTTTATGGTCCTCATTGACGCATCGACCAGATGGTCGCATGTTTGTCTATTATCATCTAGAAACTTAGCATTGGCAAGACTATTGGCACAGATCATAAGACTGCGAGCCCATTTTCAGATTTCCCACTAAAGACTATACGTCTTGACAATGCAAGCGAATTCAGTTCCCAAGCTTTTAATGATTACTGTATGTCCATGGGGGTAAGTGTGGAACACTCCGTGGCACATGTACATACACAGAACGGATTGGCCGAATCCTTCATTAAAAGAATCCAGTTGATTGCTCGACCATTACTCATGAGGTCGAAGCTACCAGTATCAGCTTGGGGACATGCGGTATTACATGCTGCTGAATTAATACGCATAAGGCCATCCAGTGAACATAGATATTCTCCATCCCAATTACTCTCGGGTCATGAACCAGACGTATCCCATATCAAAACATTTGGATGTTCTGTGTACGTCCCTATTGCTCCACCACAGAGAACAAAAATGGGACCTCAAAGGAGGATGGGAATATATGTTGGTTTTGATTCTCCAACCATTATTAAATATCTTGAGCCTACTACTGGAGATTTATTTAAGGCCAGATATGCTGATTGTCATTTTGATGAATCAGAGTACCCAACATTAGGGGGAGAAAATAACAAGCTGGGCAAAGAAATTGTATGGAATCAAACATCCTTATCATGGCAAGATCCTCGGACTCAATCATGTGATTTAGAAGTCCAGAAAATAATTCATATGCAAAAGCTAGCTAATCAATTGCCTGATTCCTTTGCTGACCCGAAAAGAGTGACTAAGTCCTATATACCAGCTTGTAATGCACCAATAAGTATTGATGTCCAAGATGGACACAATCAAGTGGCTACAGAGTCTAAAGCACGTCTTAAGCGTGGTAGACCAATTGGTTCCAAAGATAAAAGACCTCGGAAACTAAAGAAAGGTGCAAAAGAAACCGAGGTCATAGATTGTCCAGACAAGGCCGAAATGGCCATGCCTAAGGTACCAACCAATGAGACTCGGGACGCCGAGCCTCATGGTACTGAAGGTGCTAATGATGAGATCTCAATTAATTATTTAATGTCTGGGACAAGATGGAACCGGAAAGATGTCGACATCAATGATATATTTGCATACCAAGTAGCCCTTGATGTGATGGACTTAGATGAGGATCATGAACCCACGTCTATACTAGAGTGCACTCAAAGATCAGATTGGCTCAAATGGAAAGAAGCCATAAACGTGGAGTTAGAATCATTTAAGAAAAGGAATGTCTTTGGATCGATTATCCGGACACCTTATAATGTTAAACCAGTGGGATATAAGTGGGTATTTGTGAGGAAGAGAAATGAACATGGTGTTATTGTAAGATACAAAGCACGGCTTGTAGCACAAGGATTCTCACAAATACCAGGAATCGATTATGAGGAGACATACTCCCCTGTGGTGGATGCAACTACATTTCGATTTTTAATAAGTCTGGCCATCAAAGAAAATTTGGATATGCGGTTAATGGATGTTGTAACCGCATACCTTTATGGTCCACTGGATAATGAAATATATATGAGATTACCAGAGGGTGTTGAGCTTAAAGCTAATAAAGGTTCTCGAGAAGAACACTGCATAAGGCTGAACAAATCCTTATATGGACTTAAGCAAAGTGGTCGAATGTGGTATAATCGCTTAAGCGAATACCTTGCCAAAGTTGGCTATAAGAACGACCCTATCAGTCCATGTATCTTTATAAAGAAGTTTGCAAACAATGGATTTGTTATCATAGCAGTGTATGTTGATGATTTGAACATCATTGGAACCCCTGGGGAAATCACCCAAACAGTTGAATATCTCAAGAAAGAGTTTGAAATGAAAGACCTAGGTAAAACTAAAGTCTGTTTGGGGTTACAACTTGAGTACATAAAAGGAGGAATCCTTGTGCATCAAAAGGCATATACAGAAAAGGTACTCAAGAGATTTAACATGGACCAGGCTCACCCATTGACCAGCCCAATGGTCGTGAGGTCCCTTGGAGTGGACACTGACCCATTCCGTCCTAAAGAGGATGATGAGAATGTCCTGGGTCCTGAAGTGCCTTACCTCAGTGCCATAGGAGCGTTACTGTATTTGGCTAGCCACACTAGACCAGATATATGTTTTGCCGTGAGTCTCCTAGCCCGTTTTAGTTCATGTCCGACCCAAAGGCACTGGAATGGAATATAAACATATCCTACGTTACCTTCAAGGAACTAAGGATTTGGGTCTATTTTATACCAATGAAACCAAAGATGGTTTAGTAGGCTTTGCTGATGCAGGCTACTTATCTGATCCACACCATGGTCGGTCCCAAACCGGTTATGTGTTCACTCATGGTGGTACTGCAATATCATGGCGTTCCATGAAACAAACTATAGCAGCCACATCATCTAATCACTCAGAAATCTTAGCCATGCATGAGGCAAGTCGTGAGTGTGTATGGTTGAGGTCTATGACCCAACACATCCGATCAGATAGTGGAATGGTCGAGGACAATGGTCCGACCATCATATATGAGGATAATGCAGCCTGCATTGCTCAACTCAAAGATGGGTATATCAAAGGTGACCGAACCAAACATGTACTACCCAAGTTCTTCTTCACACATGAGTTGCAGAAAGCCAAAGAGGTCAACGTCACTCAAATCCGGTCAAGTGAGAACTCAGCCGACCTCTTCACCAAGTCACTTCCCACCAGCACATTCAGGAAGCTCACGCAGCAGATTGGCATGCGAAGACTCAAGGATCTTCAGTGATGTCCAAATCAGGGGGAGTAATGTGTGTGTTGTACTTTTTCCTTTCCTTGGTTTCCCTTTTTACCACATTGGGTTTTGGGTTTTCCGGGAGAGGTTTTAACGAGGCAACGTTAGCACATTACAAGCCCGATATGGTTATGGCATCCAAGGGGGAGTGTTATAAATCCATTGAATGGATATGTGGATTGCCATTAACC
>NW_022610149.1:0-17500 GCF_000309985.2 Brassica rapa
AGGTAATCGCCTATGCATCTAGGCAACTAAAACGCATGAAGCAAAATTATCTGACACATGACCTAAAGATGGCTGCAGTAGTATTTGCCCTTCGGATTTGGCGATCAATTTGTATGGTGAGAAGATCCAAGTGTTCACGGACCATAAAAGCCTTAAGTATATTTTCACTCAACCTGATCTGAACCTAAGGCAAAGACGATGGATGGAGTTCGTAGCTGATTACGACATGCAGATCCTATACCATCCAGGAAAAGCCAACGTTGTTGCAGATGCGTTAAGCAGAAGGAAAGTTGATGTAGATATTGAAAAAGAACTCCAGAACCTGGAAGCAGAATTCATGATGATTAGTTTGGCTGCCTTAGAAGGAGAGGAAAGAGAACCTCTAGGACTACAAGCAGTAAGCCAAGCTGGTTTACTTTCTCGTATCCGAGAATATCAAATGAGAGATGTGAACCTGAAGAAGATACGAGAGCAGTTGAATGAAGGAAACTTCGGAGGATATCAAGTTGCAAGTGATGCAACTTTGTTACTCAATGGTCGAGTAACTGTTCCGAAAGGAGAAGGACTTCAAGAGGAGATTCTAAGGACTGCACTCCATTCTCTCTTAAGCATTCATCCCGGGAGCACAAAGATGTATCGAGATATCAGAAGATATTACCACTGCCAGGGATGAAGAGAGATGTTGCCATATGGGTTTCCCAGTGTCAGAGTTGCCAGCGGATAAAAGCTTAACACCATGTCCCAGGTGGCTTACTTCAAAGTTTACCTATCCCTGAATGGAAATGGGATGCAGTAGCGATGGACTTTATTTCTGGTTTACCTCGAGCACCCGGCCGTGGGAATGATGCAGTTTGGGTGATTGTCGATCGTCTCACTAAATCTGCTCATTTCCTACCGATGAAACTTACAGAAAAAGTTGAGACGTTAGAAGAGCTGTATTTGGAGGAAATAGTAAAGCTTCATGGGGTACCAGCAAATATAGTTTCAGACCGAGACCCACGCTTTACAGCTGAATTTTGGCGAGCCTTTCAACAAGCCTTGGGAACTGATTTGCATATGAGTACAGCGTTTCATCCAGAAATCGATGGCCAAACCAAAAGAACCATTAGAACTCTGGAAGATCTGTTAAGGTTGTGTATCCTAGACTGGAATGGTCCGTGGGAAATTTTTTGCCGCTGATAGAATTCTCCTACAACAATAGCTACCACTCTAGTATTGGTATGTCACCATATGAAGCATTGTATGGTCGACCTTGTAGAACGCCAGTATGTTGGGCAGAAGTTGGTGAGAGAAGAATTCTTGGTCCAGAAAGAGTAAATGAGGCTGCAGAGAAAGTAAGGATAATTCAAGCCAATATGAAGAAGGCTCAAGACCGACAAAAGAAGTATGCAGACCGCGGTAGAAGAGAAGTCATTTTTGCAGTAAATGATTTAGTCTTCTTGAAAGTAGCTGCACAAAGAGGAAAGGATCGATTTGGAAAAATTGGGAAGCTAGCTACTCGTTACATTGGGCCGTACCGAATTGTCGCCAGAGTTGCAGAAGTAGCCTATAGACTAGAACTTCCACACGATATGCCTATGCATCCGGTATTTCATGTGTCGATGCTGCATAAGCATATACCATATCCGAATATGGTCGAGCCGCAGCTACCAGATAACTTGCAACCTAACCTCACTTATCCTGAAGGTCCTTTGCGAATAGGCGAGCGTCGTATCAAGAAATTGAAATATAGAGAAATTTTGCAAGTTCAAGTATTTTGGGGAAAGCGACAGAGAGTTGTTATAACATGGGAGGATGAAGATAAGTTCCGAGTTGATTATCCAGAACTCTTCTCAGATACCCCAGTCGTCCAGTAAAAGGTGTACACTTGTATTTTGAGAATTCGAGGACAAATTCTTTTAAGGGGGGGAAGAGTGTAATAACCCTCATAAGCCAATAAATTTTTGGTCGAGAAAAATCCCGCTCGACCAGTTTTTAGTTGGTTCAACAAGGATTAATAAAAATAAAAATCGACCCGGTAGATTAATTTCTCGAAGGGACTGTCTTGTGATTGAAAGACCTTCACTTGATAGTTTGGTCGATTCTTAAATATTTTGGTCGAATTTTTATTAAGCTGGAAGAGATTTTCCGAGAACAAGACGAGAGCCAAAGACAAGGAATATTTGGTTGAAAAATTATTTAAAATATTTACCAACTTCTGAATTAATTTTAGAACTAAGTTATGTCCTTCACCAGCCTGGTTGTGCAGTTATTCAGTCTTAGACTTGCACCTGCCTGCTTGCCTAGCTTCTTCAGTAACTGGCACATGATAATCACAAGCTGCCTGCTTGCCTTGTTTCTTAGATTGTCATGTGAGAAGCACATGAAAGGGCTGGAGTTTCTTCAGGTTAAGGAAAGGACAGCAGCTTGTGCTGAGAGTGCTGAAGCAGCTTGCCAGCTGTCCCCACTCAGCTTAGCTTTGTCCTGAGTGAAACCCTCACCTGAAGCAAGCTCACCTCATATTTAACCCCTCTCCAGCTGCTTCCCACGTTCAGAACCCTGCAGAAAAACCTAGAGAATTTCAGAGAGAAAGAGAGAAAGAAGAACAGAAAAATCAGTGAGAAAAATCAAGAAAAAAAATTGGTAGTGACCTAATCTTCAACCTTAGCTCAGTTTGTTACCTTGAGAAATATCAAAAGGTGAGATTTTTAAATAAAACCCTAGACCTAGTTGAGTTCAGATCATGATCAGACCTTGATCTTTCTCTTTGATCAGTCCAGCCACAAGCTTACCTTGGAGAAGAGGATCAGCTGAGGCCATCTAGTCCTTTGGTTCGTCTTGGTAAGCTTTGGTCTCCTTGCCTCAGTCAGTATCTGATCAGAACAGTTGATGTTTAGTTTGAGTCTTGGTCGGATCAGTTGTATAAGTTCTGATACAGTTCAGTTCTTGTTAATTTCGGTTTGAATCAACCTCTTAGAAACACCAGCTATGATGTTCTGATCTAGCTTTGATTAAACCAATTTGAACTCAAGTCTGATCTTGTCCTGAACTTTGGTAGAATGACTAGAACCAATCTGAACTGGTTTAGTTTGAGTCGAACCAAGCTTGAACTGATCTGATCTAAGGTGTTAAAGTATGAACCAAACTGATCTTGTAGTCATTCACTTCTGTTTCAGGTCAGAGGTGGAGTAAGGCTTTAGGTATCCAAGCAGTTCCAAGACTAATCTCTTAGGTGAGTCTAGACAGAAGATGAATGTGTACATGATTGAGTTTAAATAGTAGTATCTCAATTAGATAGTAAATTCCTTGAATCCTTTAAGAAGTGTATGGTGTTTACTTAGTGTAAACACTTACACTTAAAGAGTAATCAAAAGGTTAAAGTGAGATTAATCATAATCATAGTATTTGTTCTCAAGTACTAATCTTAATTATGAAATAATCATGGTTTTGATTATGGATTAATTTGGTTGAATTAAGAATTAATCTGGTTTAATTTAGAATTAATCTGAGATTAATTAAGGAGTAATCATGATTAATTAAGTATTAATCTTGCATTAATTAAAGATTAATATGAGATTAATTAAGGAGTAAATTATGATCAATTAAGGATTAATTATGTATTAATTTGAAATAGTTATGGAAGTAAAATCATGTGAAGTCTTGTTATATTCACTATCCCTAAAGCCTCCGCATTACCGTGACTTGGTCCTGCGAACGGAACAAGGTCATGAAGACACGATGATGGGGTAGCTCCCTGGAGACTGTGTACTGCATGACGATGCAGTGTCGGATTGTTCATACCGGACATTCGACAATGATGGTGATGCTAACTCACTAGTCTCGATTCGCCTTAGTGGTTTCTCGGGTCTAGTTTATATATTGTATTATCTGATTATGGTAACGGGCGGGTGTTGTGGAAGTGATGCTTAAAAATAAGAATTCACAATGATGATCGATATTAAAGTATAGTACTAGTACTTGCATGATCATGTATATGCATTTGATAATTGCTTGATTTATTATTGATTGTGTTGTGATTCTAGATTCACTGAGTAAACTAGTTGCTCATGACTCATTTGTGTGTGCATGTAACCCTTAGGCGGGAGACACTTAAATCTTTTGGACGGAAGGATCGGCCAACCAGCGGTAGTATTTTGTTGTCCTTGCAACGTACGTTTTGATGTATATTTACTTAAAACGTTGTTGGGTGATAGGCCGTAGGGTAAACTATAACAGTTTGTAAGATGTTTAAAGTAGCTAAATAATGTATAAAAGATGTTTATAAATCACGAGTTCTCATATGATATTAGTCCTTGTCCGGGACGAACTAACTATCGAATATTCCTTTATCGGGTTGAAAAGCCTAGAGTAATATCCGATAGGAGTGTCTGTGTTCTTTGGTTGTTGGTCTAAGGTGAACATCGACCATGTCATTTCCGGTTATCTACGATCAGGGGTGTCACACACGGACGTCCTGTGTGTACTGAACAAACAGCCCACATGGGTCAAAATCACCCGAACAGTCCACGGGAAGGGTCAGCGTGCTGAGTCCAACGACCAACATGCTGATATCTCTACTGATGGACAGCCACGGACGTCCTGTGTGTGCTGACGGACACACACGGATAGCCACGGACATCCTGTGGTTGCTGACGGACACACACGGACGTCCTGTGTGTGCTGACGGACAGCCACAGACGTCCTGTATGTACTGAACAGACAGCCCACATGGGCCAAAATCACCCAAACAGTCCACGGGAAGGGTCAGCGTGCTGAGTCCAAGGACCAACGTGCTGATATGTGTACTGATGGACAGCCACCGACATCCTGTGTGTGCTGACGGACACACACGAACACGCACGAACAGCGACGGACGTCTTGTATGTGCTGGCGGATAGCCATGGACGTCCTGTGTGTGCTGGCGGACACCAACAGACGTCCTGTCTATACTGAACATACAGCCCACGTGGGCCAAAATCACCCAAACAGTCCACGGGAAGGGCCAGCGTGCTGAGTCCGTCACACCCCCAATCCTGGATAGGATTGTCGGGAAAGCCATGGTTCGAGGAAACTTACCAGCCGGTCTTAGGACCTTAAAGAAGGCGTTCCATGGCCAAGATAGAGGGTTAAGGACGTCAGGATGCTAGCTGGACGAAGTGAACGGGTAGCTCGACTAGCTCAACGAAACTAGGTTAAGCTCACTCCAGCTCGGCCACTAATAGGTCAGCTCCACTAGCTGGGCTACTAGCTCAATCAGCTGAGGCAGCTGGGAGTCAGCTTATCTCAGCTTGACGGACTGTTCGGGTTTCGGGCCGATGGTCCGGGTCCGGGTCAGTGGCAGGCCATGAGGTCCAGCCATGTGGTCCATGAGTCGTTGGGCTCTTGTGGGCAGGCCGTGGGCTTGAGTACCAAGTCTGGGCTTGGGTTGGACGTGCCTAGAAGGTCTGGAGCCTTCTATATCCGAACAGGTACGATCTGGACCGTTGATTGTAATCGATGGAAAAGATCTGTCCCAGAAGGATGTTTCGAAGGGATGTGGCTCTTCGCAAATGACCTTTGGTTGCCTATATAAAGGATGCACGACCAGAGATCAAGGCATTCAATCAGTTTCGTGAGAAACCAAAGGCATAGGCTAAATAGAAAGGGAGAGAGAGAGATCGGCCGGAATAGGGTCGATTGTGGTGGTTTAGTACCTCCGGCAAGGAGAACAGTTTAGGAGAGAGGAGGCCGTGTGGTTATGAATACCCAGGGTATAGAGAAAGGTCTGGATAAGGACTACAAAGCCGTGGTTCAATCCAATAGGGTCAGTGGGGGTAACCACCGACTCATCGGCTAAGACCATCGGGCAGTCCGAACCGGTCTAGCCATGGACGTTTAGATTGTGTCCCATTCTTCTTATTATTTTCATCTAATTATTCTTCTACTCCTTCTGTACATTGTCTTGGCCTTGTGGATATGTTTGGATTGGTTATAACCGTGGTTCTGGTTGAGTAATGCGGTCGCGGTCCGTAACCGTCGAGTTAGGCGCGTGCATGGTCTATACCGGCCTCAGGTGATCTGATTGGATAGGGGAGGTTCGGGTCTGTTCTGAACGGTTGAAACCCTTCCCTGAACAGTCACAATGGTTCATGACTTGTGTAGGTTAAGGCGTGGTCCTTTGGCCATAGGCCGGACACATGCACGGAGACGGTTAGGTCGAACGGTTGGAACATCTGAATGGGTGCGAGTTGCCAAGGGTCATGAGTTGCCTAGAGGCACGTGTGTCCAAAGGGTACTAGTTCCCAAAGGGTGTGAGTTCCAAACAGTGCCAATGGTTCAAGGCTTTGGCCGAACCAAGTGGACATTCCGCAGCTGCATAGTCGAACGAACGGACAGTTAGTTTAACCGGAGTGTTACGTAGCAAGGTCTGATCGGTTGCAAGGCAATCTGGTTTGGGTTTGGGCCTTACTATGTGGTATGGATCCAGGCTTTTGGTTGGATCAGGTAAGAAGGTCCGTGAGCCTTTGGGCTGGACTTATTAGTGGCCGATCGCACCTAGATCTCAACCAGACGGTTAGACGGGACTATGGACGATCCGGCTATGGTTGGATGGTTCTAGCCGCAAAGGCTAAGTAGGATATCTTACAATCAACCTCGGGTTGGCGAGTAGGATAGGCGCCATATGCCTTATGTAGGGCGTAGACCCACATGATGGCAATGGAAGGCCGGTTATATCAGTACATGCTAAGTGGACGATGGCTTATCAAGTCTAGTGGTTGGATCATGTTTCATAACGATGGTTCGATGGCCGAACACCAGTATGGATAATCACGCTGCTGGAGTAAGAGTATTGATGTGATGCTTCTAGATATAAACCTTGGTGTTGACAGCTTCGAGATTGACTGAGAGTCATGACGAAGTGTGTGGCTAGTACTATGTGTCGTAGACCATAGATACTGAGCCTAAGTGTGATTGTTCAAGGAAGGCCGTGTAAGATCTGATCATGGTTGAGTATGGACGACCTGACCTCTGAATGATGGTTCAAGGTGTCGGTCCTAACCTGATTAATGAATGCATCGGTTGGTATGAACAAATCATATATGTTGTCTGGGTTAAGTCCCAAGGCCGATCAGACCAGATGATGACTCATGAGTTCCAAGTCATGTGAGGATGGTTGGTTGATTGAATTAGGATCTAATGAGCTTTGTCAGTCCAGAATTTGGACTTGGTACTATTGCCTATAAGGCAAAAGGATTTCGGATTGTGCATGATCCGAGAAAGGCCAGATGTATATCCTTTTCCTTTCGTAGACTTCTCAAAGGTTACTTATGTCTGTCGGGATGGTTGGTTGAATGACTAAGTACCTAGGGGAGCTGTTTGATGCAGGAGTCAAGATAAGGACCATAAGTAAGATCATTGATTGATCATGGTCCAGCTGTCAAGTAAGAGCAATTTGAGTCAATGGAGGACCGATTACCTAATAAGCTCCAAAGATGTGGCAAAAGTATGATCTAGCATTTTCTTATGTAGATCTAGATAGAATGGTTTAGGGGAATGGAACCTCAGAATCGTATGGCTTGGTTTGGGTTTAGGATTGACCTTTAAGCTAATTGGTAGTTGAGTAAATTGACCAAGGCTAAGGTGATTCGACCAGACAAGTGTTAGATTGGTTTTAGACCAATGGTTAACTAGAGAATAATTTGCTTCGTATCTAATGAAAGGATCTAGGCTATTAATGACTAGGGAAGTCTTTAACTAAGGTCTAAGTTAGCCCTCGCCTTTAGGCGATATTATAAATAAAGGGCAAAAATTAAGAGGTTCGACGAGGAAGTAAACCGAGCGACGTGAGGCATCGACCGCGGCCTAGGCGGCCGGGATCGGGACTTACAAATTGGTATCAGAGCATGCTTGATCCTGTTTAGGACAACGCTCTAAGATGTTGTGTTCCATACCGAAGTTATTTCCAAAACTATAATGACTATGGAACCTTAGTTGGGGTGAGCCAAGAAAGAATTGAGGTAAGCTAGGGTATCATTGTGAATGTGGGAGTTCTAAGATGAACCGGCTTAGCCAAGATACATTCTCCAAGGGCAAGACCTAAAAACAGAAAGGTTGGTCGATCTAGTATTTAGAAGTAATAGACGGGTTGGAAGGGATGGAAACAATGCAAGACTTGTTTATGGATGACCTGAACAAGGGAAGTAACATGGACCAGAGAGTGGCTTAGGTTGAAATAAACGTGCAGCATTCTACTGAAGTTAAGTGTTATCCCTTGATGGCCGTTCATAATAAATAAAGCATATGCAATATTAAAATCTGACTCAAGGGAGACACTACATGACCAGTACACGAGTGGACTTCTGATCAGATGGATCAGTTAGGACTTGGTTTAAGTCAAGGTAGGTTTCCATTGATCGAGTCAGATGGAATGAATAAATTCCAATCTGAATCCGTCCAAGGAAAGAATGAGGAAACTCATGATGTTCGTTCCAATGAATGGAAGAACATGATCTTAAGTACCGTAGTATGATGGGGATTGAGGTATATTAAAATTGCTCTTGTGAGTGGTGTGAGCATTCGCAAAGGTAAGATGCCTTGGAGAATGGTATGCGACGTTTTCCAAGTGTGTGGTCAAACCGAGATCTTACTCATCTAGGTATCCACTGGAAGTGGAAGTATTCAAGTTATTGGCAATGCCATAAGGGATGTTATGAGACGTTCTTTGTGGTGTGGTCATGCACTGAGATAGTTTCCACAAGTGGATTTGTGGTGTGGAAACACACGTACTTTTCGACACAGAGGCTACACATAATTTTGTTAGTCCGGGACTGGTCGGAAAGAGTCTGTTCTGTCTGAGTTCTGGGGATGATTCGAGACTAGTGAGGGCAGCCGGTGGGGAAATTATGCATTCACTAGGGCTCATGAAAAATATCCCGGTGATGATCCAGGAGAGAAATCTGCCTGTAGATCTGATCGAGAAAAATATCCACGCGCCTACAGAATCACGAGATGATCCTAGGCATGAATCTGTTTGGGAAAGTATCGGGCCACTCTCGATTGCCACAAAGTTCGTGTGCAGTTGGAGACTGGCCCTCACCCGATCCAGTACCAAAGTCTGAGTCTGAGTCCAGCTCTAAGAAAAGTAGGGGTGTCAGCAGTCCAAGTAAATCGGATGCTTAGACAGGGTTGTGAAGTATTTTTGACCACAACTACCACTATGGAGCACGACAATTCTGTTGATCTGTCTGGGATCTCGTTGGTATCGAGATCCAATGTCTGAGTCCGGCTTTAAGGAAAGTAGTGGTGTCAGCAGTCCATCAGGATAGGATGCTTAGACGGGATTGTGAAGTATTTTTGACCACAATTACCACTATGGAGTGCGGCAAATTCTGTTGATCTGAATGATCTTCCTTAGGACCCGTTGGTGTCCGAGTTCCCAGATGTGTTTCGTTCGCTACAGAGTGTCCCCTCTGATAGGTCGGATCCATTTATGATAGTACTGGAACCAGGGACAGCACCACTGTCCTAAAGTCCGTTTCTGATTGCTCCTGCCGAGATGGCCGAGCCCAAGTTGACCATGTCCGAGAGAGGACCATGGTTGCAGTACAACCAAGTCGGAGTTTGACCTACGGTTGAGAATGATCAAGTCCAGTAATGGACGAGGATCAGGCCACGACCTATTCGAAGATGAACCTATGGTCGGGGTTAAACGGTCGAGTCCTTGAGTGGACCAGGACCAGAATACGATCACGTCCGTAAGTGGACCTGGATCGAATTATGACAAGGTCCAGTAAAGGACATAAGTCAAGTCTGAGGCGTTTTTGGTCTGGAGGGACTAAGATCGCAATGTGGCCAAGCCTGAAAAGGTTGTGGCCGGTTAAGGGGATGATCCAGTACGTTGTGGCTGAGGTCATGAACCTTATTGTCCATAAAGGACGCAAGAACCATAACAATATGTTAGGACTCGTTGTAGGACGAGCAGCCTAAAGATTGGACAGAGTTCATGAGGACTTGACTGGTACATCAAGTGGGGGAGACTTGTACAACCATGGTCAAAGTAATTTGATCATCAAAGTTGTCATTTGGTGGTTCTGAATCAAGCTTGTTCTATTCCCTGATCAAGACTAGAATAAGTTCGGTTGGAAATATTTTGTCTTGGGACAAGGTATAATCATCACCGGATTCGAGGACGAATCCATTGCAAGTGGGGGAGACTTGTCACGCCCCCAATCCTGGATAGGATTGTCGGGAAAGCCATGGTTCGAGGAAACGAACCAGCTGGTCTTAGGACCTTAAGGAAGGCGTTCCATGGCCAAGATAGAAGGTTAAGGACGTCAGGATGCTGAGACTTAACCTTATAAGAGAGAGAAGTCAGCTAGTACGAGTAAGACGATAGCTGGACGAAGTGAACGGGTAGCTCGACTAGCTCAACGAAGCTAGGTTAAGCTCACTCCAGCTCAGCCACTACTAGGTAAGCTCCACTAGATGGGCTACTAGCTCAATCAGCTGAGGCAGCTGGGAGTCAGCTCATCTCAGCCGGACTGTTCGGGTTTCGGGCCGATGGTCCGGGTCCTGGTCATTGGCGGGCCATGAGGTCCGGCCATGTGGTCCATGAGTCGTTGGGCTCTTGTGGGCAGGCCGTGGGCTTGAGTACCAAGTCTGGGCTTGGGTTGGACGTGCCTAGAAGGTCTGGAGCCTTCTATATCCGAACAGGTACGATCTGGACCGTTGATTGTAATCGATGGCCAAGATCTGTCCCAGAAGGATGCTTCGAAGGGATGTAACTCTTCGCACATGACCTTTGGTTGCCTATATAAAAGATGCACGACCAGAGATCAAGGCAGTCAATCAGTTTCGTGAGAAACAAAAGGCAGAGGCCAAATAGAAAGGGAGAGAGAGAGATCGGCCGGAAAAGGGTCGGTTGTGGTGGTTTAGTACCTCCGGCAAGGAGAACGGTTTAGGAGAGAGGAGGCCGTGTGGTTATGAATACCCAGGGTATAGAGAAAGATCTGGAGAAGGACTCCAAAGCCGTGGTTCAATCCAATAGGGTCAGTGGGGTAACCACCGAATCATCGGCTAAGACCATCGGGCAGTCCGAACCGGTCTAGCCATGGGTGTTTAGATTGTGTCCCATTCTTCTTATTCTTTTCATCTAATTCTTCTTCTACTCCTTCTGTACATTGGCGTGGCCTTGTGGATATGTTAGGATTGGTTATAACCGTGGTTCTGGTTGAGTAATGCGGTCGCGGTCTATAACCGTCGAGTTAGGCGCGTGCATGGTCTATACCGGCCTCAGGTGATCTGATTGGATAGGGGCGGTTCTGTTCTGTTCTGAACGGTTGCAACCCTTCCCTGAACAGTCACAATGGTTCATGACTTGTGTAGGTTAAGGCGTGGTTCTTTGGCCATAGGCCGGACACTCGCACGGACCAGACAGTCCATACGGACGGTTAGGTCGAACGGTTGGAATATCTGAATGGGTGTGAGTTGCCAAGGGTCATGAGTTGCCAAGAGGCACGTGTGTCCAAAGGGTAGTAGTTCCCAAAGGGTGTGAGTTCCAAACGGTGCCAATGGTTCAAGGCTTAGGCCGAACCAAGTGGACAGTCCGCGACTGCATAGCCGAACGGACGGACGGTTAGTTTAACCGGAGTGTTGCGTAGCAAGGTCTGATCGGTTGCAAGGCCATCTGGTTTGGGCTTGGGCCTTACTCTGTGGTATTGATCCAGGCTTTGGGTTGGATCAGGTAAGAAGGTCCGTGAGCCTTTGGGCCGGACTTATAACTGGCCAATCGCACCTAGATCTCAACCAGACGGTTAGACGAGACTATGGATGATCCGGCTGTGGTAGGATGGTTCTAGCCGCAAAGGCTAAGTAGGATATCTTACAATCAACCTCGGGTTGGTGAGTAGGATAGGTGCCAAATGCCTTATGTAGGGAGTAGACCCACATGATGGCAATGGAAGGTCGGTCATATCAGTACATGCTAAGTGGACGATGGCTTATCAAGTCTAGTGGTCGGATAATGTTTCATAACGATGGTTCAATGGCAGAACACTAGTATGGATAGTCAGGTTGCTGGAGTAAGAGTATTGATATATTGCTTCTAGATATCAACCTTGGTGTTGATAGCTTCGAGATTGACTGAGAGTCATGACGAAGTGTGTGGCTAGTACTATGTGTCGTAGACCATAGATACTGAGCCTAAGTGTGATTGTTCAAGGAAGGCCGTCTAAGATCTGATCATGGTTGAGTATGGACGACCTGACCTCTGAATGATGGTTTAAGGTGTCGGTCCTAACCTGTTTAACGAATGCATCGGTTGGTATGAACAAATCATATCTGTTGTCTGGGTTAAGTCCCAAGGCCGATCAGACCAGATGATGACTCATCAGTTCCAAGTCATGTGAGGATGGTTGGTTGATTTAATTAGGATCTAATGAGCTTTGTCAGTCCAGAATATGGACTTGGTACTATTGCCTATAAGGCAAAAGAATTTCGGATTGTGCATGAGCCGAGAAAGGCTAGATGTATATCCTTTTCCTTTCAGAGACTTCTCAAAGGTTACTTATGTCTGCCGGGATGGTTGGTTGGTTGAATGACTAAGTACCTAGGGGAGCTGTTTGATGTAGGAGTCAAGATAAGGACCTTAAGTAAGATCATTGATTGATCATGGTGCAGCTGTCAAGTAAGAGCAATTTGTGTCAATGGAGGACCGATGAGCTAATAAGCTCCAAAGATGTGGCAAAGGTATGATCTAGCATTAACATATGTAGATCTAGATAGAATGGTTTAGGGGAATGGAACCTCAGAATCGTATAGCTTGGTTTGGGTTTAGGATTGACCTTTAAGCTAATTGGTAGTTGAGTAAATTGACCAAGGCTAAGGTGATTCGACCAGACAAGTGTTAGATTGGTTTTAGACCAATGGTTAACTAGAGAATAATTTGCTGTGTATCTGTTGAAAGGATCTAGGCTATTAATGACTAGGGAAGTCTTTAGCTAAGGTCTAAGTTAGCCCTCGCCTTTAGGCGATATTATAAATGAAGGGCAAAAATTAAGAGGTTCGGCCAGGAAGTAAACCGAGCGACGTGAGGCATCGACCACGGCCTAGGCGGCCAGGATCGGGTCTTACAGAGTCCAAGGACCAGTGTGCTGATATGTATACTGATGGACAGCCACGGAAATCCTGTGTGTGCTGACGGACACACAAGGACACACACGGACGTCCTGTGTGTGCTGACGGACACACACGAACGTCCTGTGTGTGCTGATGGACAGCAACGGATGTCCTGTGTGTGCTGGCGGACACCCACGGCCACACACGGACACACACAGACAGCCACGGACATCCTGTATGTGCCACGGACAGCCACGGACGTCCTGTGTGTGCTTGCGGACACCCACGGACGTCGTCTGTGTATTGAACAGACAGCCCACGTGGACCAAAATCACCCAAACAGTCCACGGGAAGGGCCAGCGTGCTCAGTCCAAGGACCAGCGTGCTGATATGTGTACTAATGGACAGCCACCAACGTCCTGTGTGTGCTGACGGACACACACGGACACACACGGACAGCCACGGACGTCCTATGTGTGCTGACGGACAGCCACAGACGTCATGTGTTTTCTGGCGGACACCCACGGACGTCCTGTGTGTACTGAACAGACAGCCCACGTGGGCCAAAATCACCTAAACAGTCCACGGGAAGGGCCAGCGTGCTGAGTCCAAGGACAAGCGTGCTGATATGTGTACTGATGGACAGCCACGGACGTCCTGTGTTTGCCGACGGACACACACGGACACACATGGACGTCATGTGTGTTCTGACAGACACACACGGACGTCCTGTGTGTGCCATACTGGGGCTTGTCTTTCCCGTCCAACTTCACATTTGAAGACATATGGTCGAGCTAGAATCCACTTTGGACGAGCTGGACGAGGTGACACTTGCTTGGGCGAGCTAGATGAACTGAGTGAGCTAAGTGACACTACTCTGCAGTTGGATGAGCTGAGTGAGCTAAATGACACTAGCTTGGAGCTGAATGAGCTAAGTGACACTGAAGATGGAGCTGGTTCAGCTGCTGGGCGAAATGGGCCTTTTCAGCCCAAAGAAAAGTTCATAAAAAGTTCATTATGGGATTGTTTCTTTCCAAATTCGACCAGCCCTTTCCTCAGTCTATTTCAAGCACATTCTCATCAAGAATGCCAAGAGGGAGTCAACAAGGAAGTCTTGGTCGTGCATGGGAAAAAGAATTCAACAAAAATCATTAATTTCGGTCTTTAGTCAAAGTCTTCATTTCTAGTTTCTATGTCTTGTTTTTAGCACATTCTTCTTTGGATTTCTACAACTTGTAATCCTATAAATAAGGCCTTAGAGCCACGAAAAAGAAGGATTGTTTTTCCCTTTTTATGAGTTTCTCTCATTGTTCTTTGTTTAGAACACATCTTAGTTTCTCGGTGAGGTTATCTCCAAGTTTCGATCCTTCTTTTGTTGGACCTGTGCGTCACATCCGGCAACGATCGAAGTCTGGTAGTATCTTTGGGCTATTCCGCAACCCTTAGTGTCACTCCTCGATCCATCAGTTCTCAATCCTCTCGGATCTGAGTTCATATCAACCATACCGAAAGAGTGCTCCATATTTTGGTTCTATCAAGTGGTATCAGAGCCACTCTTCCGGTATTGTCTATTTCATTCATCTTTCTCATCTTCTATTTTCTTATAAACACTTCTTCTTCTACCTTTCTTAAATCCGGGCCCCTCATTACCATCCATATAAAAAAAAAGATTTACGATTTGATTCAAAAAAAAATATATAGAAAAAGTTCATAGTTTGTTTTGTGGATTGGTGGTGGAAGAGACAGCCTGCTGGCTGAGGAGAAATCCAGCCTTTGAGGTGGTTAAAACTGATTTCAAAAATCAAAAAAAAAAAAAATTCTTATCTTTCTATCTTGAGAAATTCTCTTGTTTGCTTGGATTTGCCCATTGAGATTCTTTGATTTGTTCTCTTAGAACATTGAGTAGAAACTTGTGTGTGATCACCTAAATCTGAGAGAAACACTTGAGTGGGTGAGATTAAACACTTGAGAGTGTGAGGTTTTATTTCCTAACTTTTGTGTTTAGATTTTCAGGTTATAATGTTTGGTCTTCAAAGGAAAAATACCAAGGAGAAATCCCCACGACCATCAGCCTCTCAATCTTCATTTAAATCTTCTTTGAATTATTTTGATGAGTGTGTTAGTGTGCAGGATAAACCAAACAGGTGGAGCAAAGAGCATGTCAATACATCCAAAGGTGAATCTGATCCAAGAAGGCGATTGCTTCAGTTTGATGTCCAACAATTTTGTGATAACTTTGTGAAGGGTGTGGACAAAGCCCTCAAGGACGTCAGCAAGAGCCAAAAGAAGAACACATCCACACGTGCCCCAGTAGCTGAGCCATCCTTTTCCATCAGTAATAAAACCCAAGGTGAATCTGAAAACTGTTTTGAAGAATTTAAAGATTTTTCAGATTCTTCACCTATATTTGATGAAACTGATGAAGAACCAATTGAAAGTTTGATGTCTTGTGAAGAAAGTTGTGATCTTCCTTATCTTGAATCTGAGTTTATAAATGATAATGAACAGGCTAATGTAGAACTAACTGTTTTGCAACCGGAGCATCCGAGTAGCCTTGTTTTGTCTCAACAGGTTTTTGAGGAAGAGCCACTGGATATTCCACATCAGTGCCCATGTCTTGACACTTGGATATCTTTGGATGAAGTCCCATAACCTATCTTTGATGTGGAGGACGAACCTGATCCAGTCTTTGATGAAGAAGCAACTAGCATCATAACCACCTTTATGGAGAGCCATCTTTGCTTTGATTCCGGCACAACCACTTCTCCTTCATCTCCTGCCCCTTTGTTTCCTGATCTTCAAGAGCACTGTGAGAAATATGAATTAGTTATTTCTCTGCCTGACATGTTTAATAAGATCAGGACCTTACATGGGCGAACCTTTATAGGTAATAGCTTACTTGGCCGAACCTTTATAGGTAATAGCTTACTTGGCCGAACCTTTATAGGTAATGGATCGTGCGCGGTGAACCTGCACTATGCAGCCAAGTCACGGCCAAGTCATGGTCGAGCCGTTTATTCTCTCATGGTCTCTTCGGCCGAGTAATGTCCTCTTTGTTTTGGCCATTTGTATCATGGCCTCTACGACAGAGGAATGGTCCTTTATGGCCGAGTAATGGCCGACCCATATAACATGGTCTGTGACCATAGTACACGAACTTGTAGTATTGATCATGGGTTTATCATCTCTCCCCCTCATGACCATACTATAAGGTCGTGATGCTTGGGACAATTAAGCCTAATGAGTTTCCCTTTGTGTACATGTTTCACAACGTGAGATTTTTACGGGATAACTCTGTTCCTTTTCAATATTAATCTTTGCATCAAGTTTAGACTAGGATGGCTAATCCTATCATGCCATATAGTGTAAAATTTCGTGGTGTATCTCAATATGGTCACCACGGCTCTTGCCTCTTATCATACTGATCTATAGCATAGTTTTGATCAGTAGAGATCATAGGTATAGTCTTGACCACTTATAAGGTCTTAAGCGTTTTTCATCTTTAAATCTAAAGGAACTTGTTTCCTTCCTTGCCCATTGTTTCTACTTGGAAACCATTCATTATAACTTCAATGGGTCACATGTTCTTTTGGGTGTGTGTAATGCCTTTTAACGCAATGCCTTGGCCATAGCTGTGTAATGACTTTTAAGGCAATGCCTTGGCCATAGTTTCTTACTAGGCTTGGGCGATATTATAAATAAAAGGCAAAAATTAAGAGGTTCGGCCAGGAAGTGGACCGAGCGACGTAAGGCTTCGACCACGGCCTAGTCGGCCGGATCGGGGTGTTACAGGAAGGGCCAGCGTGCTGAGTCCAAGGACCAACGTGCTGATATGTGTACTGATGGACAGCCACGGACGTCCTGTGTGTGCTGATAGACACAGACGAACACAAACGGACACACATGAACAGCCACATACGTCCTGTGTGTGCTGGCGGACAGCCACAGACATCCTCTGTGTACTGAACAGACAGCCCACGTGGGCTAAAATCACCCAAACAGTCCACGGGAAGGGTCAGCGTGCAGAGTCCAAGGACCAACGTTCCCATATGTGTACAGATGGACAGCCACGGACATCCTGTGTGTGCTGACGGACACACACAGACACACACGGACAGCCACGGACGTCCTATGTGTGCTGAAGGAAACACACGGACGTCCTGTGTGTGCTGACGGACACCCACGGACGTCCTTTGTGTACTGAACAAACAGCCCACGTGGGCCAAAATCACCCGAACAGTCCACGGGGAGGGCCAGCGTGCTGAGTCCAAGGACCAGCGTGCTGATATGTGTACTTGTGGACAGCCACGGACGTCCTGTGTGTGCTGACGGACACACACGGACACACACAGACAGCCACGGACGTCCTGTGTCTGCTGACGGACAGCCACGGACGTCCTGTAACAGACAGCCCATGTGGGCCAAA
>NW_022610149.1:20000-27500 GCF_000309985.2 Brassica rapa
TGTCGGAAGGGTCAAGATCGCGTAAATCGACCGAGAAGCTCAAGGTGTCTCAATGCATGTCATCAGGACGTAGTGTCAACCATCTGATAAGTTGTCTGTCGGCACAAGCACGAGGTGTCGGCACGCATGGAAGCAGCACATGCGGACTGACACACAGAAGAACGAGATGTCGCATGTGGAGCACGAGGTCCCGCCGCGCATGCAACCGGAGCCATGCGAGCCGACACACGGGCTGCCACCGACCTGAATCTGATTGGCTGATGTCTTTTATAAATAGGCACGCCCACCTTCACATTTCAACACATCCAGACCACTTCAGATCAGTTTAAAAACGTGAGAGAAAGAAAGAGGTTTTGAAAGTTTTCAAGAGTTTTCGGGATCAGTTACTACATCAGTTTTGGATCGATGCCTACAGAAGTTTCTGTTTGAGTTGAGAGTTGTTCAAGGGAGGGCATTCAAGGTTTGGCACGTCATTGAGGTCATTTGCGATAGGAGGCTACTTGAGGTGTTCAAGAAAGGTTTTTAGTCGAGGATTCGGGCAAGGGTCAAAGCCACAACGAACCAAACACTGTGAGTCACGGCAATTGATTGCTGACTTGTTTTCATGCAGGTTCCTGTTACTTGGAAGTTGGATCATGGCAGGAGGCCGGGTCTAACTGAGTAACAGTTTGATTAGTTAATAGTCGAGGTTTGGTTGATTGAGTTGATAGCATGCATAGTTATTGTTTGGGAATCGTAGTAGGATGCTAATCGTTAGGTTGCTTGGTTAGTTAGCGAATGCGAACCCTTGGAATATCGCTAGGTTGTGGTTAGATAGGTATTTTGGAATCTATCTTTTGTTGATTGCATGCTTGGATGATTATTGCTATTGCGTTATTATATGTTTGCATGCACGGATTGTGATGATGTTATTGGTTAGTACTATGGAATTTAGGTCATATATACCGAATTTCAAGTATGTATTATTATGGTTGACTTAGTAGAGGATCAGGATCTAGGCCATATAGGCTGAGTTCCTAGTTAATGTTGTACTTAGCGTCCTAGGCCATATAGGCCGGATTGCTAGTACTAATGTTTAGTATCGAGCTTTGTCGATAGCTTGCCTGATCAGCAATGCTAGGATGTTATGCGGCAAGGAAGGTTACGTAAGCATGTCCCTACGCGGCTTGGCAGGGAGGTTTCATAAAGCATGCTCTGTACGGGGAGGTTGCTAGAAAGCATGCTCCGTCATGTTGTATCCTTGGTGCGTGCTTCATGTTAGTTTGCGGCAAGGAAGGTTGCTAGAGTATGTCCCTACGCGGCTGGGTAGAGAGGGTGCATAAAGCATGCACTGTACGGAGAGGTTGCTAGAAAGCATGCTCCGTCATGTGATACCTTATCGGGGATACATGTCAGTTATGTTGGATGTTCTAACCCGTGTGCCTTTGTGGCTGCGAGTTAAGTGTTCCATGGTTGTGTATATGATTAAAAAGCTCGAGTGAGGATGTGTAGTGAAGGTGTAGAGAGTCTTAGCATATATTATATTATTATGCTAATGGTGGATTATATTCTGCTGCTTATCTTATTTATGTTCTTGTTGAGTCACTTGGGTTTCCACTGGGGAATTCTCGAGTGATGATTATTATTGTTGTTATTGTTAGGTGAACTCCTCGTCTTAGATTGTTTGGGGTTGGGATGGCGAGGGGTTGTATTTGTTAGTTGGGGTCCTGGCTCACTGAGTGACATTAGGTTACTCATTAAACTCACCTATTGTTGCAGGAAACCTTAGTGGGAGACCGGGTAGCATGGAAGCTGGACGTTAGGAGCACCGGAAGTACTTTTGCCTTTCCTATTGTAAAACGGTACTACTTAAATTCTTTGAATCGATATTGGCACTAGGCCTGGATCCATCTGTAATATTTTACTTGTAACGAATCTTTACTATATTTAATAAAAGTGATGTTTTATATTCGTTACAATGGTTCTCTGATAAATAGACTTGTCTGGTCTAAACACAACGTTAGGTTTAGGTACGGGTTGAAAAGCCTTAGGCCGCGATCTAACGGAACCGTTAACTCATAGTACGGGTTGCAAAGCCTTAAGCCATGATTTAGCGGGACGTGTTAGGGGATGAACTGGTAGATGTTGCGGATTAAGTTCTGTGACTTTGACTGGATTGTCCCTAGCCCGTCATGTAGCGCTTCCGGACCATGCTGTTGGGTTGGACGGTCAGTCATGTTCTTGTTTGATTGTTGGCTGGCCGATTGGCCTTTCATCTCCAACCCTTGGTGTGGGTCGTCCGTCGGTCATGTTCTTATTTGATTGTTGGCCGATGGCTCGACCTATGCCTAGGACGGTTCGGGGGTGTTACAGAGGTGGTATCAGAGCATGGTTTCGTCCATGCTTTCAGAACCTGCGTTTTTAATCGGTTTTCAAATATTTTATCGAGTCATAAAATATTTGAAAGGCATTTAGAGTATTCCGGTCACGTCCAGCCATTCTGGGTAAGAAATTTATGATTTACCTTTTCGTTGGTTGTAGATGAATAATCGGGGTGCAAGTCAAGGTAGGCAGTGGGGATGGTCGTCAAGAGATGGTCGAGCATTTGGGGATTCAGAACAAGGGTTTTCTACAAGGGGCAGAATGGATCACCGAGATATGAGTCAACGTTATGGAAATCAGTTTTCAAGAAGTCAGGGACATAGTCAATCACCGTTGCCAGCAAGTTCATATTCAAATGAACAACCAAGACGAAGAGGGAATCAAGAGGCTGAAATTCCACTGGGAATTCTGGTAGATTTGTTTACTCAAATGCTACGCCAAGTTTCAAGGATTGCACAACCTGAGGAATCCTTAAACATGGAGTATCTGAAGATCTTGAAGACGATGAAGGGTTTGGAAACATATAAGTTCAAAGGAGGAATCAACACGTTTGAGGCAGAAGAGTGGATGCACATGATGGATATAAACTTTGAAGCCATGATCTGTCCAGAAAAATACAAGAAGAGAGTGGCGGTTTACTATCTACAAGGAGATGCTCGTAACTGGTGGGAAAGCGTGGAACGTCAACATGGAAATCATATTACATCTTGGGATGTGTTTCAAAAGGAGTTCAGAAGGAAGTACTTCCCACCCGAGGCAAGACATCGATTGGAGAGGCAGTTCATCAATCTTGCCCAAGGGGATAGGACAGTACGAGAATATAAAGCGGAATTCACAAGTCTTCGTCGCTATGTATTTAACGGCCAAGAGAACGAAGCAACAATGATCTGAAACTTCATGTATGGATTGCGATCTGAACTAGGTAGCAGAGTCGCGGTAGGCAACTATGGAAATCTCACAGACTTAGTCGAGAGGGCCGTAAATGTGGAAGTTGCGGTAGCAGCAGAAGCCAAGTATGAATCAAAAAGAAAAGGCGTTAGTGGCCAGAAGGGAAAACATATAGTTCAGTTCAAGGATTCCAGTCAGCAAGGCCTATCTAGAAAAGAAGCCATGACTCAAATCTTGGGATGGAAACCAAGGATGTTTTTATTGTGGAGAGGTTGGTCACATTGCTCGACACTGCATGGCAGAGAAAGTTGCATTAGCAGAAGAACATTCCCCACTTGCCCTACTGGAAGACAGACCCCCGAGAAAGAGAAGAAATAGGATCTAGATCTTTAGAAAAACCTTAACCTTCAGGCCTACAAGGTAAGTAGGGGTTTTAACTTCCTTGTTTGAGTGTTTATTTGCCTGATTGGTTCTGATGTGTTGGGAAAATATTAGTTTTTTTAATAGACGTTCTGTGCTTTTGCACGAGAACTTGTGGTTTGTGTTCTTGTTGTGTGTAGGAACGTTGTGGCAGGTAATACCCCCGAAGACCAAACCCTTGAAGATTGGTGGCTATGTTGGGTACATGTTTGGTTCTGAGGAGATATCTATCGAAAGGACATGATAGAAATGGAAGACTTGATCATCACAAGAAATCAAGTTGAAGAAGTGACTAAGTACGAGTATGGTATCAATCGAGAGGACAAGATAGTATTATACCGAATGAGTGTTCCAGCAGAGTAGAGGCAAGAGGACGACTCGGTGATCGTTCCAGTGAAGAGATATTAAGACAATTGAGGAGACCTTGAGGAAGACACTCAAGGAACCGTTGTGGACAGCGTAAAGATATATGGAGACGAGTTGAGAATGTCGTAACGATAAGCGATTGTGCAACTAAGAATTGGAGGATGAATTCTATTAAGGGGGGGGGAGAATGTGATAACCCGCCCTTCGGGATAAGAATGATCGAGACAGAAGATTGGTCGAACACCAACTTGGTGGTCGAATCGCGGGCGATAAAGATCGATCGGGAAATTTTGAAGAACGAGGTGGTCGAAGAATTGATCGTGAGTTAACTATGACTCGAATAAGTTCCTCGACTATAGTTAGAAGATGTCTCAGATTGATCAGACGGAGGTTTTGGAAGCATCACATTTTTCAAGGACGATGGTTTTAGAAGCTCGACGTTTTTGAAACCCGACGTTTCTTAACCACGAAGTAATCCGCAAAACTTCATATTAGCGGAATATTAATTCAGAGACATCATAATTTGGGAGCAGGACAGAAATTAAGCATGACAGGAAGCAAGCACGACGGGGACGAAGCAAGACGGAAAAACCCGAAGTTACCAAAATCCCTAATTTTGGTATTATGGAATTCTTCGAGGAAGCCGGAGGCTCGGGAAATATTACCGTCAAGGTTATAATGGAGTCTGGAGTTTATTAAAAATATTCCGAACGTCAGAACGGGAGCAGGAAAATATTTGGGATTAATCGTGGGCCAAAAATATGCCGGAAGGGTCAAGATCGCGTAAATCGACCGAGAAGCTGGAGGCGTCTCAATGCATGTCATCAGGACGTGGTGTCAACCATATGATAAGCTGTCTGTCTACACAAGCACGAGGTGTCGGCACGCATGGAAGCAGCACATACGGACTGACACACAGAAGAACGAGATGTCGCCATATCTGCAACCGCAGCATGCTGATCGACATGTGGGCACCGTGTGTTGCCGTGCATGTGATCCAGACATGCTGATGAACATCTAGTCGTCCAGGAAGGATAAGAGGTGTCACTTTGCATGAGCCCTGGCCATGCTGAAAGACATGTGGAGCACGAGGTCCCGCCGCGCATGCAACCTGAGCCATGTGAGCCGACACACGGGCTGCCACCGACCTGAATCTGATTGGCTGCTGTATTCTATAAATAGGCACGCCCACCTTCACATTTCAACACATCCAGACAACTTCAGATCAGTTTAAAAACGTGAAAGAAAGTAAAGAGAGAAAGCAAGAGGTTTCGATAGTTTTCAAGAGTTTTCGGGATCAGTTACTACACAAGTTTTGGATCGACGCCTATAGAAGTTTCTGTTTGAGTTGAGAGTTGTTCCAGGGAGGCCATTCAAGGTTAGGCACGTTATTGAGGTCATTTGCGATAGGAGGCCACTTGAGGTGTTCAAGAAAGGGTTTTGGTCGAGGATTCGGGCAAGGGTCAAAGCCACAACGAACCAAACACTGTGAGTCACGGAAATTGATTGCTGACTTGTTTTCATGCAGGTTCCTGTTACTTGGAAGTTGGATCATGGCAGGAGGCCGGGTCTAACTGAGTAACAGTTTGATTAGTTAATAGTCGAGGTTTGGTTGATTGAGTTGATAGCATGCTTAGTTATTGTTTGGGAATCGTAGTAGCATGCTAATGGTTAGGTTGCTTGGTTAGTTAGCGAATGCGAACCCTTAGATAATATCGCTAGGTTGTGGTTAGATAGGTATTCTGGAATCTATCTTTGGTTGATTGCATGCTTGGATGATTATTGCTATTGCGTTATTGTATGTTTGCATGCAGGGATTGTGATGATGTTATTGGTTAGTACTATGGAATTTAGGTCATATAGACCGAATTTCAAGTATGTATTATTATGGTTGAGTTAGTAGAGGATCGGGATCTAGGCCATATAGGCTGAGTTCCTAGTTAGTGTTGTACTTAGCGTCCTAGGCCATATAGGCAGGATTGCTAGTACTAATGTTTAGTATCGAGCTTTGTCGATAGCTTGCCTGATCAGCAATGCTAGGATGTTACGCGGCAAGGAAGGTTACGTAAGCATGTCCCTACGCGGCTTGGCAGAGAGGTTGCATAAAGCATGCTCTGTACGGGAAGGTTGCTAGAAAGCATGCTCCGTCATGTTGTATCCTTGGTGGTGCTTCATGTTAGTTTGCGGCAAGGAAGGTTGCTAGAGTATGTCCCTACGTGGCTGGGCAGAGAGGTTGCATAAAGCATGCTCTGTACGGAGAGGTTGCTAGAAAGCATGCTCTGTCATTTGATACCTTATCGGGGTTACATGTCAGTTATGTTGGATGTTCTAACCCGTGTGCTTTTGTGGCTGCGAGTTAGGTGTTCCATGGTTGTGTATATGATGAAAAAGCTCGAGTGAGGATGTGTAGTGAAGGTGTAGAGAGTCTTAGCATATATTATATTATTATGCTAATGGTGGATTATATTCTGCTTCTTATCTTATTTATGTTCTTGTTGAGTCACTCGGGTTTTCACGGGGGAAGTCTCGAGTGATGATTATTATTGTTGTGTTATTGTTAGGTGAACTCCTCGTCTTAGATTGTTTGTGGTTGGGATGGCGAGGGGTTGTATTTGTTAGTTGGGGCCCTGGCTCACTGAGTTACATTAGGTTACTCATTAAACTCACCTATTGTTGCAGGAAACCTTAGTGGGAGACTGGACGTTAGGAGCACCGGAAGTACTTTTGCCTTTCCTTTTGTAAAACGGTACTAGTTAAAGTCTTTGACTCGATATTGGCACTAATCCATCTGTAATCTTGTATTTTATTATTTTAATAAAAGTGATGTTTTATATTCGTTACAATGGTTCTCTGATAAATAGACTTGTCCGGTCTAAACACAACGTTAGGTTTAAGTATGGGTTGAAAAGCCTTAGGCCGCGATCTAACGGAACCGTTAACTCATAGTACGGGTTGCAAAGCCTTAAGCCATGATTTAGCGGGACGTGTTAGTGGATGAACTGGTCGATGTTGCGGATTAAGTTCTGTGACTTTGACTGGATTGTCCCTAGCCCGTCATGTAGCGCTTCCGGACCATGGTGTTGGGTTCGACGGTCAGTCATGTTCTTGTTTGATTGTTGGCTGGCCGGTTGGCCTTTCATCTCCAACCCTTGGTGTGGGTCGTCCGTCGGTCATGTTCTTGTTTGATTGTTGGCCGATGGCTCGACCTATGCCTAGGACGGTTCGGGGGTGTTACAGTCGGGGGCATTCGTATTTCATAGTCAGAGGAGAAATTCTTGGATTTATGAAAGACGAACAACTGCGAAAGCATTGGCAAAGGATGTTTTCATTAATCAAGAACGATGCCGACCAGGGATCAGCGGATGTTGCTTTTAGAACTCAGCTGGCACCTTATGAGAAATCAAAGTTTTTGGGTTCCAGGGGAGTATGGTCGCAAGGCTGAAACTTAAAGGAATTGACGGAAGG